>NW_027207286.1:600000-843000 GCF_963455315.2 Globicephala melas
CTAATACACGGAATGTAAACTTGGCTACACAGGAACTGAATTACAGAACAGAACAGGGTCTCAAATTTAGAAAACCAACTTATGCTTGCTTAAGGGTAAAGGTGAGTTGGGGTGCTGCATAAAACCAGAGATTGAAATGAGCACAGATAAAGTTCCTTAAGCCAAATATGGAATAGACAAGAGCTACTCCTTGCTCAACGAAATGGACTCAACACCGCATATTAAACGCATAAGAATGTACCTGACTAGTAAGTATCTTAAAACCTATGGATTGCTATGTCTCCGAAAGAGAATCAAACATATGTACAGGGGCATAAATGCAGCAGTGATAGGATTGGAGAGGTTCAGTGAGCAAATGAAGACCCTTTGAAGTCATATTGCATGGTACCCATTACACGGGTCTCAACTCTCCAGGTTTAAGGTATTCTTCCTTCAGCTAAAATATGCATTTGGAACCCAGAGTATGATCAACCGTGTGAACGGGAGACGTGTTCAAATATGTCTCAGTTTTCCTCCCCTGGTACTCGTGTGCAACATTCCAGACGCTTTACTAACACTCTCCCCACTTGGAGAGTCAGCGCCTTTAACCTCCTGTTTGGCCCAGTTTGCAATTTCTGCGGAAGATGAACAGGAATAGGGAGAACCAATGAGAGACTAGCTGGAGGTGTCTGGACGGGCAAATTTAACTCTCATTTCCCACCAGGAAGAGGAAATAACCAAAGGCTCAGCATGCCGTGCCTGAACCAGATTAGGGCCTGAAGCCATCCTGCTGTGTTGCGGCCAGCTCAAAAGAAAGCGAGTTGAAGAAAGGAGCTCAGGGGCACTGTAATTCACAAACCTGCAGAGTTATAAATGACAGCTATCGTCCAAAAATATACTGAAGTAAGGCTGCCAAGAGGACTTGAAAGCGGGGAAGAATTGCAGGAAACCGATTTCAGGAGGTAGACTGGAATTGCATTGAAAGCATAGGAAAAGAGGCAGAACGTCCACAATGATGCACTTGGCCAAAAAGGGCGTATGCGTTTTTTCCTGAATATATTCAGGAAAAAACGCATACGCCCTTTTTGGCCAACCAAGCGAGCTTGCAAAGGAAATCTGCACTACAATGAAGTCTCACTTCCTCCCGGTCAAAAGGGCCATCTGAAAAAAGTGTAAAATCCAGAAAGGCAGGACAGGCCATGGAGAACTGGGAGCCTTGTTATGCTGATGGGCGGGATGTAAATTGCCAACAGACACTCGGGAGAAGTGTATGGTGTTTCCTGAAACATCTAAAAAACAAAGCAACAGAGCCTAGGGCACTTCCACTTATGGTCCTATAGCTTAGGGAAATTAAAATCAAAAAGACACAGCCACCCCAAAGTTTGGGACGCCTCTGTTGACAAGAACCTCGTTTACCGTACAAGTTCAATATCACAGAAAGTGAAAAATGGATAAAGAACTTGTGGTACTTACGTACAATGCAGTATCACTCAGCAATGAAATCTATGTCATCAGGCCCGTAGCAGCACAATGAGTGGATTCAGGTACGATGATTCTAACTGAAATAAGTCACACAGAAAAAGAAACATCATAAGATATCACTAATACACGGAATGTAAACTTGGCTACACAGGAACTGAATTCCAAAACAGAACAGGGTCTCAAATTTAGAACACCAACTTATGCTTGCTTAAGGGGAAAGGTGAGTTGGGGTGCTGCATAAAACCAGAGATTGAAATGAGCACAGATAAAGTTCCTTAAGCCAAATATGGAATAGACAAGAGCTACTCCTTGCTCAACGAAATGGACTCAACACCCCATATTAAACGCCTAAGAATGTACCTTACTAGTAAGTATCTTAAAACCTATGGATTGCTATGTCTCCAAAAGAGAATCAAGCGTGTGTACAGGGGCATAAACGCAGCAGTGATAGGATTGGAGAGGTTCGGTGAGCAAATGAAGACCCTTTGAAGTCATATTGCATGGTACCCATTCCACGGGTTTCAACTACCCAGGTTTAAGGTATTCTTCCTTCAGCTAAAACATGCATGTGGAACCCAGAGTATGATCAACCGTGTGAACGGGAGACGTGTTCAAATATGTCTCAGTTTTCCTCCCCTGGTACTCGGGTGCAACATTCCAGACGCTTTACTAACACTCTCCCCACTTGGATAGTCAGCCTTTAACCTCCTGTTTAGCCCAGTTTGCAATTTCTGCGGAAGATGAACAGGAAGAGCGAGAACCAATGAGAGACTAGCTGGAGGTGTCTGGACGGGCAAATTTAACTCTCATTTCCCACCAGAAAGAGGAACTAACCAAAGGCTCAGCGTGCCGTGCCGGAACCAGATTAGGGCCTGAAGCCATCCTGCGGTGTTGCGGCCAGCTCAAAAGAAAGCGAGTTGAAGAAAGGAGCTCAGGGGCACTGTAATTCACAAACCTGCAGAGTTATAAATGACAGCTATCGTCCAAAAATATACTGAAGTAAGGCTGCCAAGAGGACTTGAAAGCGGAGCAGAATTGCAGGAAACCGATTTCAGGAGGTAGACTGGAATTGCATTGAAAGCATAGGAAAAGAGGCAGAATGTCCACAATGATGCACTTGGCCAAAAAGGGCGTATGCGTTTTTTCCTGAATATATTCAGGAAAAAACGCATACGCCCTTTTTGGCCAACCAAGCAAGCTTGCAAAGGAAATCTGCACTACAATGAAGTCTCACTTCCCCCCGGTCAAAAGGGCCATCTGAAAAAAGTGTAAAATCCAGAAAGGCAGGACAGGCCATGGAGAACTGGGAGCCTTGTTATGCTGATGGGCGGGATGTAAATTGCCAACAGACACTCGGGAGAAGTGTATGGTGTTTCCTGAAACATCTAAAAAACAAAGCAACAGAGCCTAGGGCACTTCCACTTATGGTCCTATAGCTTAGGGAAATTAAAATCAAAAAGACACAGCCACCCCAAAGTTTGGGACGCCTCTGTTTACAAGAACCTCGTTTACAGTACAAGTTCAACATCGCAGAAAGTGAAAAATGGATAAAGAAGTTGTGGTACTTACGTACAATGCAGTATCACTCAGCAATGAAATCTATGTCATCAGGCCCGTAGCAGCATAATGAGTGGATTCAGGTACGATGATTCTAACTGAAATAAGTCACACAGAAAAAGAAACATCATAAGATATCACTAATACACGGAATGTAAACTTGGCTACACAGGAACTGAATTCCAAAACAGAACAGGGTCTCAAATTTAGAAAACCAACTTATGCTTGCTTAAGGGGAAAGGTGAGTTGGGGTGCTGCATAAAACCAGAGATTGAAATGAGCACAGATAAAGTTCCTTAAGCCAAATATGGAATAGACAAGAGCTACTCCTTGCTCAACGAAATGGACTCAACACCCCATATTAAACGCCTAAGAATGTACCTGACTAGTAAGTATCTTAAAACCTATGGATTGCTATGTCTCCAAAAGAGAATCAAGCGGGTGTACAGGGGCATAAACGCAGCAGTGATAGGATTGGAGAGGTTCGGTGAGCAAATGAAGACCCTTTGAAGTCATATTGCATGGTACCCATTTCACGGGTCTCAACTCTCCAGGTTTAAGGTATTCTTCCTTCAGCTAAAACATGCATGTGGAACGCAGAGTATGATCAACCGTGTGAACGGGAGACGTGTTCAAATATGTCTCAGTTTTCCTCCCCTGTTACTCGGGTGCAACATTCCGACGCTTTACTAACACTCTCCCCACTTGGAGAGTCAGCGCCTTTAACCTCCTGTTTGGCCCAGTTTGCAATTTCTGCGGAAGATGAACAGGAATAGGGAGAACCAATGAGAGACTAGCTGGAGGTGTCTGGACGGGCAAATTTAACTCTCATTTCCCACCAGGAAGAGGAACTAACCAAAAGCTCAGCGTGCCGTGCCGGAACCAGATTAGGGCCTGAAGCCATCCTGCGGTGTTGCGGCCAGCTCAAAAGAAAGCGAGTTGAAGAAAGGAGCTCAGGGGCACTGTAATTCACAAATCTGCAGAGTTATAAATGACAGCTATCATCCAAAAATATACTGAAGTAAGGCTGCCAAGAGGACCTGAAAGCGGGGAAGAATTGCAGGAAACCGATTTCAGGAGGTGGACTGGAATTGCATTGAAAGCATAGGAAAAGAGGCAGAACGTCCACAATGATGCACTTGGCCAAAAAGGGCGTATGCGTTTTTTCCTGAATATATTCAGGAAAAAACGCATACACCCTTTTTGGCCAACCAAGCAAGCTTGCAAAGGAAATCTGCACTACAATGAAGTCTCACTTCCCCCCGGTCAAAAGGGCCATCTGAAAAAAGTGTAAAATCCAGAAAGGCAGGACAGGCCATGGAGAACTGGGAGCCTTGTTATGCTGATGGGCGGGATGTAAATTGCCAACAGACACTCGGGAGAAGTGTATGGTGTTTCCTGAAACATCTAAAAAACAAAGCAACAGAGCCTAGGGCACTTCCACTTATGGTCCTATAGCTTAGGGAAATTAAAATAAAAAAGACACAGCCACCCCAAAGTTTGGGACGCCTCTGTTTACAAGAACCTCGTTTACAGTACAAGTTCAACATCGCAGAAAGTGAAAAATGGATAAAGAAGTTGTGGTATTTACTTACAAAGCAATATCACTCAGCAATGAAATCTATGTCATCAGGCCCGTAGCAGCATAATGAGTGGATTCAGGTACGATGATTCTAACTGAAATAAGTCACACAGAAAAAGAAACATCATAAGATATCACTAATACACGGAATGTAAACTGGGCTACACAGGAACTGAATTCCAAAACACAACAGGGTCTCAAATTTAGAAAACCAACTTATGCTTGCTTAAGGGGAAAGGTGAGTTGGGGTGCTGCATAAAACCAGAGATTGAAATGAGCACAGATAAAGTTCCTTAAGCCAAATATGGAATAGACAAGAGCTACTCCTTGCTCAACGAAATGGACTCAACACCCCATATTAAACGCCTAAGAATGTACCTTACTAGTAAGTATCTTAAAACCTATGGATTGCTATGTCTCCAAAAGAGAATCAAGCGTGTGTACAGGGGCATAAACGCAGCAGTGATAGGATTGGAGAGGTTCGGTGAGCAAATGAAGACCCTTTGAAGTCATATTGCATGGTACCCATTCCACGGGTTTCAACTACCCACGTTTAAGGTATTCTTCCTTCAGCTAAAACATGCATGTGGAACCTAGAGTATGATCAACCATGTGATCGGGAGACGTGTTCAAATATGTCTCAGTTTTCGTACCCTGGTACTCGGGTGCAACATTCCAGACGCTTTACTAACACTCTCCCGACTTGGAGAGTCAGTCCCTTTAACCTCCTGTTTGGCCCAGTTTGCAATTTCTGCGGAAGATGAACAGGAAGAGCGAGAACCAATGAGAGACTAGCTGGAGGTGTCTGGACGGGCAAATTTAACTCTCATTTCCCACCAGGAAGAGGAATTAACCAAAGGCTCAGCGTGCCGTGCCAGAACCAGATTAGGGCCTGAAGCCATCCTGCGGTGTTGTGGCCAGCTCAAAAGAAAGCGAGTTGAAGAAAGGAGCTCAGGGGCACTGTAATTCACAAACCTGCAGAGTTATAAATGACAGCTATCGTCCAAAAATATACTGAAGTAAGGCTGCCAAGAGGACTTGAAAGCGGGGCAGAATTGCAGGAAACCGATTTCAGGAGGTAGACTGGAATTGCATTGAAAGCATAGGAAAAGAGGCAGAACGTCCACAATGATGCACTTGGCCAAAAAGGGCGTATGCGTTTTTTCCTGAATATATTCAGGAAAAAACGCATACGCCCTTTTTGGCCAACCAAGCGAGCTTGCAAAGGAAATCTGCACTACAATGAAGTCTCACTTCCCCCCGGTCAAAAGGGCCATCTGAAAAAAGTGTAAAATCCAGAAAGGCAGGACAGGCCATGGAGAACTGGGAGCCTTGTTATGCTGATGGGCGGGATGTAAATTGCCAACAGACACTCGGGAGAAGTGTATGGTGTTTCCTGAAACATCTAAAAAACAAAGCAACAGAGCCTAGGGCACTTCCACTTATGGTCCTATAGCTTAGGGAAATTAAAATCAAAAAGACACAGCCACCCCAAAGTTTGGGACGCCTCTGTTTACAAGAACCTCGTTTACCGTACAAGTTCAATATCACAGAAAGTGAAAAATGGATAAAGAACTTGTGGTACTTACGTACAATGCAGTATCACTCAGCAATGAAATCTATGTCTTCAGGCCCGTAGCAGCATAATGAGTGGATTCAGGTACGATGATTCTAACTGAAATAAGTCACACAGAAAAAGAAACATCATAAGATATCACTAATACACGGAATGTAAACTTGGCTACACAGGAACTGAATTCCAAAACACAACAGGGTCTCAAATTTAGAAAACCAACTTATGCTTGCTTAAGGGGAAAGGTGAGTTGGGGTGCTGCATAAAACCAGAGATTGAAATGAGCACAGATAAAGTTCCTTAAGCCAAATATGGAATAGACAAGAGCTACTCCTTGCTCAACGAAATGGACTCAACACCGCATATTAAACGCCTAAGAATGTACCTGACTAGTAAGTATCTTAAAACCTATGGATTGCTATGTCTCCAAAAGAGAATCAAGCGTGTGTACAGGGGCATAAACGCAGCAGTGATAGGATTGGAGAGGTTCGGTGAGCAAATGAAGACCCTTTGAAGTCATATTGCATGGTACCCATTCCACGGGTTTCAACTACCCACGTTTAAGGTATTCTTCCTTCAGCTAAAACATGCATGTGGAACCCAGAGTATGATCAACCGTGTGAACGGGAGACCTGTTCAAATATGTCTCAGTTTTCCTCCCCTGGTACTCGGGTGCAACATTCCAGACGCTTTACTAACACTCTCCCCACTTGGAGAGTCAGCGCCTTTAACCTCCTGTTTGGCCCAGTTTGCAATTTCTGCGGAAGATGAACAGGAATAGGGAGAACCAATGAGAGACTAGCTGGAGGTGTCTGGACGGGCAAATTTAACTCTCATTTCCCACCAGGAAGAGGAACTAACCAAAGGCTCAGCGTGCCGTGCCGGAACCAGATTAGGGCCTGAAGCCATCCTGCGGTGTTGTGGCCAGCTCAAAAGAAAGCGAGTTGAAGAAAGGAGCTCAGGGGCACTGTAATTCACAAACCTGCAGAGTTATAAATGACAGCTATCGTCCAAAAATATACTGAAGTAAGGCTGCCAAGAGGACTTGAAAGCGGGGCAGAATTGCAGGAAACCGATTTCAGGAGGTAGACTGGAATTGCATTGAAAGCATAGGAAAAGAGGCAGAACGTCCACAATGATGCACTTGGCCAAAAAGGGCGTATGCGTTTTTTCCTGAATATATTCAGGAAAAAACGCATACGCCCTTTTTGGCCAACCAAGCAAGCTTGCAAAGGAAATCTGCACTACAATGAAGTCTCACTTCCCCCCGGTCAAAAGGGCCATCTGAAAAAAGTGTAAAATCCAGAAAGGCAGGACAGGCCATGGAGAACTGGGAGCCTTGTTATGCTGATGGGCGGGATGTAAATTGCCAACAGACACTCGGGAGAAGTGTATGGTGTTTCCTGAAACATCTAAAAAACAAAGCAACAGAGCCTAGGGCACTTCCACTTATGGTCCTATAGCTTAGGGAAATTAAAATCAAAAAGACACAGCCACCCCAAAGTTTGGGACGCCTCTATTTACAAGAACCTCGTTTACAGTACAAGTTCAACATCGCAGAAAGTGAAAAATGGATAAAGAAGTTGTGGTATTTACTTACAAAGCAATATCACTCAGCAATGAAATCTATGTCATCAGGCCCGTAGCAGCATAATGAGTGGATCAGGTACGATGATTCTAACTGAAATAAGTCACACAGAAAAAGAAACATCATAAGATATCACTAATACACGGAATGTAAACTGGGCTACACAGGAACTGAATTACAGAACAGAACAGGGTCTCAAATTTAGAACACCAACTTATGCTTGCTTAAGGGGAAAGGTGAGTTGGGGTGCTGCATAAAACCAGAGATTGAAATGAGCACAGATAAAGTTCCTTAAGCCAAATATGGAATAGACAAGAGCTACTCCTTGCTCAACGAAATGGACTCAACACCCCATATTAAACGCCTAAGAATGTACCTTACTAGTAAGTATCTTAAAACCTATGGATTGCTATGTCTCCAAAAGAGAATCAAGCGTGTGTACAGGGGCATAAACGCAGCAGTGATAGGATTGGAGAGGTTCGGTGAGCAAATGAAGACCCTTTGAAGTCATATTGCATGGTACCCATTCCACGGGTTTCAACTACCCAGGTTTAAGGTATTCTTCCTTCAGCTAAAACATGCATGTGGAACCCAGAGTATGATCAACCGTGTGAACGGGAGACGTGTTCAAATATGTCTCAGTTTTCCTCCCCTGGTACTCGGGTGCAACATTCCAGACGCTTTACTAACACTCTCCCCACTTGGATAGTCAGCCTTTAACCTCCTGTTTAGCCCAGTTTGCAATTTCTGCGGAAGATGAACAGGAAGAGCGAGAACCAATGAGAGACTAGCTGGAGGTGTCTGGACGGGCAAATTTAACTCTCATTTCCCACCAGAAAGAGGAACTAACCAAAGGCTCAGCGTGCCGTGCCGGAACCACATTAGGGCCTGAAGCCATCCTGCGGTGTTGCGGCCAGCTCAAAAGAAAGCGAGTTGAAGAAAGGAGCTCAGGGGCACTGTAATTCACAAACCTGCAGAGTTATAAATGACAGCTATCGTCCAAAAATATACTGAAGTAAGGCTGCCAAGAGGACTTGAAAGCGGGGCAGAATTGCAGGAAACCGATTTCAGGAGGTAGACTGGAATTGCATTGAAAGCATAGGAAAAGAGGCAGAACGTCCACAATGATGCACTTGGCCAAAAAGGGCGTATGCGTTTTTTCCTGAATATATTCAGGAAAAAACGCATACGCCCTTTTTGGCCAACCAAGCAAGCTTGCAAAGGAAATCTGCACTACAATGAAGTCTCACTTCCCCCCGGTCAAAAGGGCCATCTGAAAAAAGTGTAAAATCCAGAAAGGCAGGACAGGCCATGGAGAACTGGGAGCCTTGTTATGCTGATGGGCGGGATGTAAATTGCCAACAGACACTCGGGAGAAGTGTATGGTGTTTCCTGAAACATCTAAAAAACAAAGCAACAGAGCCTAGGGCACTTCCACTTATGGTCCTATAGCTTAGGGAAATTAAAATCAAAAAGACACAGCCACCCCAAAGTTTGGGACGCCTCTATTTACAAGAACCTCGTTTACAGTACAAGTTCAACATCGCAGAAAGTGAAAAATGGATAAAGAAGTTGTGGTATTTACTTACAAAGCAATATCACTCAGCAATGAAATCTATGTCATCAGGCCCGTAGCAGCATAATGAGTGGATCAGGTACGATGATTCTAACTGAAATAAGTCACACAGAAAAAGAAACATCATAAGATATCACTAATACACGGAATGTAAACTGGGCTACACAGGAACTGAATTACAGAACAGAACAGGGTCTCAAATTTAGAACACCAACTTATGCTTGCTTAAGGGGAAAGGTGAGTTGGGGTGCTGCATAAAACCAGAGATTGAAATGAGCACAGATAAAGTTCCTTAAGCCAAATATGGAATAGACAAGAGCTACTCCTTGCTCAACGAAATGGACTCAACACCCCATATTAAACGCCTAAGAATGTACCTTACTAGTAAGTATCTTAAAACCTATGGATTGCTATGTCTCCAAAAGAGAATCAAGCGTGTGTACAGGGGCATAAACGCAGCAGTGATAGGATTGGAGAGGTTCGGTGAGCAAATGAAGACCCTTTGAAGTCATATTGCATGGTACCCATTCCACGGGTTTCAACTACCCAGGTTTAAGGTATTCTTCCTTCAGCTAAAACATGCATGTGGAACCCAGAGTATGATCAACCGTGTGAACGGGAGACGTGTTCAAATATGTCTCAGTTTTCCTCCCCTGGTACTCGGGTGCAACATTCCAGACGCTTTACTAACACTCTCCCCACTTGGATAGTCAGCCTTTAACCTCCTGTTTAGCCCAGTTTGCAATTTCTGCGGAAGATGAACAGGAAGAGCGAGAACCAATGAGAGACTAGCTGGAGGTGTCTGGACGGGCAAATTTAACTCTCATTTCCCACCAGAAAGAGGAACTATCCAAAGGCTCAGCGTGCCGTGCCGGAACCACATTAGGGCCTGAAGCCATCCTGCGGTGTTGCGGCCAGCTCAAAAGAAAGCGAGTTGAAGAAAGGAGCTCAGGGGCACTGTAATTCACAAACCTGCAGAGTTATAAATGACAGCTATCGTCCAAAAATATACTGAAGTAAGGCTGCCAAGAGGACTTGAAAGCGGGGCAGAATTGCAGGAAACCGATTTCAGGAGGTAGACTGGAATTGCATTGAAAGCATAGGAAAAGAGGCAGAACGTCCACAATGATGCACTTGGCCAAAAAGGGCGTATGCGTTTTTTCCTGAATATATTCAGGAAAAAACGCATACGCCCTTTTTGGCCAACCAAGCAAGCTTGCAAAGGAAATCTGCACTACAATGAAGTCTCACTTCCCCCCGGTCAAAAGGGCCATCTGAAAAAAGTGTAAAATCCAGAAAGGCAGGACAGGCCATGGAGAACTGGGAGCCTTGTTATGCTGATGGGCGGGATGTAAATTGCCAACAGACACTTGGGAGAAGTGTATGGTGTTTCCTGAAACATCTAAAAAACAAAGCAACAGAGCCTAGGGCACTTCCACTTATGGTCCTATAGCTTAGGGAAATTAAAATCAAAAAGACACAGCCACCCCAAAGTTTGGGACGCCTCTGTTTACAAGAACCTCGTTTACAGTACAAGTTCAACATCGCAGAAAGTGAAAAATGGATAAAGAAGTTGTGGTATTTACTTACAAAGCAATATCACTCAGCAATGAAATCTATGTCATCAGGCCCGTAGCAGCACAATGAGTGGATTCAGGTATGATGATTCTAACTGAAATAAGTCACACAGAAAAAGAAACTTCATAAGATATCAGTAATACACGGAATGTAAACTTGGCTACACAGGAACTGAATTACAGAACAGAACAGGGTCTCAAATTTAGAAAACCAACTTATGCTTGCTTAAGGGGAAAGGTGAGTTGGGGTGCTGCATAAAACCAGAGATTGAAATGAGCACAGATAAAGTTCCTTAAGCCAAATATGGAATAGACAAGAGCTACTCCTTGCTCAACGAAATGGACTCAACACCCCATATTAAACGCCTAAGAATGTACCTGACTAGTAAGTATCTTAAAACCTATGGATTGCTATGTCTCTGAAAGAGAATCAAGCATGTGTACAGGGGCATAAACGCAGCAGTGATAGGATTGGAGAGGTTCGGTGAGCAAATGAAGACCCTTTGAAGTCATATTGCATGGTACCCATTCCACGGGTTTCAACTACCCAGGTTTAAGGTATTCTTCCTTCAGCTAAAATATGCATGTGGAACCTAGAGCATGATCAAACATGTGACCGGGAGATGTGTTCAAATATGTCTCAGTTTTCGTACCCTGGTACTCGGGTGCAACATTCCAGGCGCTTTACTAACACTCTCCCCACTTGGAGAGTCAGCGCCTTTAACCTCTTGTTTGGCCCAGTTTGCAATTTCTGCGGAAGATGAACAGGAATAGGGAGAACCAATGAGAGACTAGGTGGAGGTGTCTGGACGGGCAAATTTAACTCTCATTTCCCACCAGGAAGAGGAACTAACCAAAGGCTCAGCGTGCCGTGCCGGAACCAGATTAGGGCCTGAAGCCATCCTGCGGTGTTGCGGCCAGGTCACAAGAAAGCGAGTTGAAGAAAGGAGCTCAGGGGCACTGTAATTCACAAACCTGCAGAGTTATAAATGACAGCTATTTCCAAAAATATACTGAAGTAAAGCTGCCAAGAGGACTTGAAAGCGGGGCAGAATTGCAGGAAACCGATTTCAGGAGGTAGACTGGAATTGCATTGAAAGCTTCGGAAAAGATGCAGAACGTCCACAATGATGCACTTGGCCAAAAAGGGCGTATGCGTTTTTTCCTGAATATATTCAGGAAAAAACGCATACGCCCTTTTTGGCCAACCAAGCAAGCTTGCAAAGGAAATCTGCACTACAATGAAGTCTCACTTCCCCCCGGTCAAAAGGGCCATCTGAAAAAAGTGTAAAATCCAGAAAGGCAGGAGAGGCCATGAAGAACTGGGAGCCTTGTTATGCTGATGGGCGGGATGTAAATTGCCAACAGACACTCGGGAGAAGTGTATGGTGTTTCCTGAAACATCTGAAAAACAAAGCAACAGAGCCTAGGGCACTTCCACTTATGGTCCTATAGCTTAGGGAAATTAAAATAAAAAAGACACAGCCACCCCGAAGTTTGGAATGGCTCTGTTTACAAGAACCTCGTTTACCGTACAAGTTCAACATCGCAGAAAGTGAAAAATGGATAAAGAAGTTGTGGTATTTACTTACAAAGCAATATCACTCAGCAATGAAATGTATGTCATCAGGCCCTTAGCAGCACAATGAGTGGATTCAGGTATGATGATTCAAACTGAAATAAGTCACACAGAAAAAGAAACATCATAAGATATCAGTAATACACGGAATGTAAACTTGGCTACAGAGGAACTGAATTACAGAACAGAACAGGGTCTCAAATTTAGAAAACCAACTTATGCTTGCTTAAGGGGAAAGGTGAGTTGGGGTGCTGCATAAAACCAGAGATTGAAATGAGCACAGATAAAGTTCCTTAAGCCAAATATGGAATAGACAAGAGCTACTCCTTGCTCAACGAAATGGACTCAACACCGCATATTAAACGCCTAAGAATGTACCTGACTAGTAAGTATCTTAAAACCTATGGATTGCTATGTCTCTGAAAGAGAATCAAGCATGTGTACAGGGGCATAAACGCAGCAGTGATAGGATTGGAGAGGTTCGGTGAGCAAATGAAGACCCTTTGAAGTCATATTGCATGGTACCCATTCCACGGGTTTCAACTACCCAGGTTTAAGGTATTCTTCCTTCAGCTAAAACATGCATGTGGAACCTAGAGCATGATCAAACATGTGATCGGGAGATGTGTTCAAATATGTCACAGTTTTCGTACCCTGGTACTCGGGTGCAACATTCCAGACGCTTTACTAACACTCTCCCCACTTGGAGAGTCAGCGCCTTTAACCTCCTGTTTGGCCCAGTTTGCAATTTCTGCGGAAGATGAACAGGAATAGGGAGAACCAATGAGAGACTAGCTGGAGGAGACTGGAAGGGCAAATTTAACTCTCATTTCCCACCAGGAAGAGGAAATAACCAAAGGCTCAGCGTGCCGTGCCGCAGCCAGATTAGGGCCTGAAGCCATCCTGCGGTGTTGAGGCCAGCTCACAAAAAAGAGAGTTGAAGAAAGGAGCTCAGGGGCACTGTAATTCACAAACCTACAGAGTTATAAATGACAGCTATCGTCCAAAAATATACTGAAGTAAGGCTGCCAAGAGGACTTGAAAGCGGGGCAGAATTGCAGGAAACCGATTTCAGGAGGTAGACTGGAATTGCATTGAAAGCATAGGAAAAGAGGCAGAACGTCCACAATGATGCACTTGGCCAAAAAGGGCGTATGCGTTTTTTCCTGAATATATTCAGGAAAAAACGCATACGCCCTTTTTGGCCAACCAAGCAAGCTTGCAAAGGAAATCTGCACTACAATGAAGTCTCACTTCCCCCCGGTCAAAAGGGCCATCTGAAAAAAGTGTAAAATCCAGAAAGGCAGGACAGGCCATGGAGAACTGGGAGCCTTGTTATGCTGATGGGCGGGATGTAAATTGCCAACAGACACTCGGGAGAAGTGTATGGTGTTTCCTGAAACATCTAAAAAACAAAGCAACAGAGCCTTGGGCACTTCCACTTATGGTCCTATAGCTTAGGGAAATTAAAATCAAAAAGACACAGCCACCCCAAAGTTTGGGACGCCTCTGTTTACAAGAACCTCGTTTACAGTACAAGTTCAACATCGCAGAAAGTGAAAAATGGATAAAGAAGTTGTGGTATTTACTTACAAAGCAATATCACTCAGCAATGAAATCTATGTCATCAGGCCCGTAGCAGCATAATGAGTGGATTCAGGTACGATGATTCTAACTGAAATAAGTCACACAGAAAAAGAAACATCATAAGATATCACTAATACACGGAATGTAAACTGGGCTACACAGGAACTGAATTACAGAACAGAACAGGGTCTCAAATTTAGAAAACCAACTTATGCTTGCTTAAGGGGAAAGGTGAGTTGGGGTGCTGCATAAAACCAGAGATTGAAATGAGCACAGATAAAGTTCCTTAAGCCAAATATGGAATAGACAAGAGCTACTCCTTGCTCAATGAAATGGACTCAACACCCCATATTAAACGCCTAAGAATGTACCTTACTAGTAAGTATCTTAAAACCTATGGGTTGCTATGTCTCCAAATGAGAATCAAGCGTGTGTACAGGGGCATAAACGCAGCAGTGATAGGATTGGAGAGGTTCGGTGAGCAAATGAAGACCCTTTGAAGTCATATTGCATGGTACCCATTCCAAGGGTTTCAACTACCCACGTTTAAGGTATTCTTCCTTCAGCTAAAACATGCATGTGGAACCCAGAGTATGATCAACCGTGTGATCGGGAGACCTGTTCAAATATGTCTCAGTTTTCCTGCCCTGGTACTCGGGTGCAACATTCCAGACGCTTTACTAACACTCTCCCCACTTGGATAGTCAGCCTTTAACCTCCTGTTTAGCCCAGTTTGCAATTTCTGCGGAAGATGAACAGGAAGAGCGAGAACCAATGAGAGACTAGCTGGAGGTGTCTGGACGGGCAAATTTAACTCTCATTTCCCACCAGGAAGAGGAACTAACCAAAGGCTCAGCGTGCCGTGCCGGAACCAGATTAGGGCCTGAAGCCATCCTGCGGTGTTGCGGCCAGCTCAAAAGAAAGCGAGTTGAAGAAAGGAGCTCAGGGGCACTGTAATTCACAAACCTGCAGAGTTATAAATGACAGCTATCGTCCAAAAATATACTGAAGTAAGGCTGCCAAGAGGACTTGAAAGCGGGGCAGAATTGCAGGAAACCGATTTCAGGAGGTAGACTGGAATTGCATTGAAAGCATAGGAAAAGAGGCAGAACGTCCACAATGATGCACTTGGCCAAAAAGGGCGTATGCGTTTTTTCCTGAATATATTCAGGAAAAAACGCATACGCCCTTTTTGGCCAACCAAGCAAGCTTGCAAAGGAAATCTGCACTACAATGAAGTCTCACTTCCCCCCGGTCAAAAGGGCCATCTGAAAAAAGTGTAAAATCCAGAAAGGCAGGACAGGCCATGGAGAACTGGGAGCCTTGTTATGCTGATGGGCGGGATGTAAATTGCCAACAGACACTCGGGAGAAGTGTATGGTGTTTCCTGAAACATCTAAAAAACAAAGCAACAGAGCCTTGGGCACTTCCACTTATGGTCCTATAGCTTAGGGAAATTAAAATCAAAAAGACACAGCCACCCCAAAGTTTGGGACGCCTCTGTTTACAAGAACCTCCTTTACAGTACAAGT
This sequence comes from Globicephala melas, assembly GCF_963455315.2. NCBI lineage: Eukaryota > Metazoa > Chordata > Mammalia > Artiodactyla > Delphinidae > Globicephala > Globicephala melas. The sequence goes on from NW_027207286.1 coordinate 615,613, forward strand.
TCAACATCGCAGAAAGTGAAAAATGGATAAAGAAGTCGTGGTATTTACTTACAAAGCAATATCACTCAGCAATGAAATCTATGTCATCAGGCCCGTAGCAGCATAATGAGTGGATTCAGGTACGATGATTCTAACAGAAATAAGTCACACAGAAAAAGAAACATCATAAGATATCTCTAATACACGGAATGTAAACTGGGCTACACAGGAACTGAATTACAGAACAGAACAGGGTCTCAAATTTAGAAAACCAACTTATGCTTGCTTAAGGGGAAAGGTGAGTTGGGGTGCTGCATAAAACCAGAGATTGAAATGAGCACAGATAAAGTTCCTTAAGCCAAATATGGAATAGACAAGAGCTACTCCTTGCTCAACGAAATGGACTCAACACCCCATATTAAACGCCTAAGAATGTACCTGACTAGTAAGTATCTTAAAACCTATGGATTGCTATGTCTCCAAAAGAGAATCAAGCGTGTGTACAGGGGCATAAACGCAGCAGTGATAGGATTGGAGAGGTTCGGTGAGCAAATGAAGACCCTTTGAAGTCATATTGCATGGTACCCATTTCACGGGTCTCAACTCTCCAGGATTAAGGTATTCTTCCTTCAGCTAAAACATGCATGTGGAAGCCAGAGTATGATCAACCGTGTGAACGGGAGACGTGTTCAAATATGTCTCAGTTTTCCTCCCCTGGTACTCGGGTGCAACATTCCAGATGCTTTACTAACACTCTCCCCACTTGGAGAGTCAGCGCCTTTAACCTCCTGTTTGGCCCAGTTTGCAATTTCTGCGGAAGATGAACAGGAATAGCGAGAACCAATGAGAGACTAGCTGGAGGTGTCTGGACGGGCAAATTTAACTCTCATTTCCCACCAGGAAGAGGAACTAACCAAAGGCTCAGCGTGCCGTGCCGGAACCAGATTAGGGCCTGAAGCCATCCTGCGGTGTTGCGGCCAGCTCAAAAGAAAGCGAGTTGAAGAAAGGAGCTCAGGGGCACTGTAATTCACAAACCTGCAGAGTTATAAATGACAGCTATCGTCCAAAAATATACTGAAGTAAGGCTGCCAACAGGACTTGAAAGCGGGGCAGAATTGCAGGAAACCGATTTCAGGAGGTAGACTGGAACTGCATTGAAAGCATAGGAAAAGAGGCAGAACGTCCACAATGATGCACTTGGCCAAAAAGGGCGTATGCGTTTTTTCCTGAATATATTCAGGAAAAAACGCATACGCCCTTTTTGGACAACCAAGCAAGCTTGCAAAGGAAATCTGCACTACAATGAAGTCTCACTTCCCCCCGGTCAAAAGGGCCATCTGAAAAAAGTGTAAAATCCAGAAAGGCAGGACAGGCCATGGAGAACTGGGAGCCTTGTTATGCTGATGGGCGGGATGTAAATTGCCAACAGACACTCGGGAGAAGTGTATGGTGTTTCCTGAAACATCTAAAAAACAAAGCAACAGAGCCTAGGGCACTTCCACTTATGGTCCTATAGCTTAGGGAAATTAAAATCAAAAAGACACAGCCACCCCAAAGTTTGGGACGCCTCTGTTTACAAGAACCTCGTTTACAGTACAAGTTCAACATCGCAGAAAGTGAAAAATGGATAAAGAAGTTGTGGTATTTACTTACAAAGCAATATCACTCAGCAATGAAATCTATGTCATCAGGCCCGTAGCAGCACAATGAGTGGATTCAGGTATGATGATTCTAACTGAAATAAGTCACACAGAAAAAGAAACATCATAAGATATGAGTAATACACGGAATGTAAACTTGGCTACACAGGAACTGAATTCCAATACAGAACAGGGTCTCACATTTAGAAAACCAACTTATGCTTGCTTAAGGGGAAAGGTGAGTTGGGGTGCTGCATAAAACCACAGATTGAAATGAGCACAGATAAAGTTTCTTAAGCCAAATATGGCATAGACAAGAGCTACTCCTTGCTCAACGAAATGGACTCACACCGCATATTAAACGCGTAAGAATTTACCTGACTAGTAAGTATCTTAAAACCTATGGATTGCTATGTCTCCAAAAGAGAATCAAGCGTGTGTACAGGGGCATAAACGCAGCAGTGATAGGATTGGAGAGGTTCGGTGAGCAAATGAAGACCCTTTGAAGTCATATTGCATGGTACCCATTCCACGGGTCTCAACTACCCAGGTTTAAGGTATTCTTCCTTCAGCTAAAACATGCATGTGAAACCCAGAGTATGATCAACAGTGTGAACGGGAGACGTGTTCAAATATGTCTCAGTTTTCGTACCCTGGTACTCGGGTGCAACATTCCAGACGCTTTACTAACACTCTCCCCACTTGGAGAGTCAGCGCCTTTAACCTCCTGTTTGGCCCAGTTTGCAATTTCTGCGGAAGATGAACAGGAATAGGGAGAACCAATGAGAGACTAGGTGGAGGTGTCTGCACGGGCAAATTTAACTCTCATTTCCCACCAGGAAGAGGAACTAACCAAAGGCTCAGCGTGCCGTGCCGGAACCAGATTAGGGCCTGAAGCCATCCTGTGGTGTTTCGGCCAGCTCAAAAGAAAACGAGTTGAAGAAAGGAGCTCAGGGGCACTGTAATTCACAAACCTGCAGAGTTATAAATGACAGCTATCGTCCAAAAATATACTGAAGTAAGGCTGCCAAGAGGACTTGAAAGCGGGGCAGAATTGCAGGAAACCGATTTCAGGAGGTAGACTGGAATTGCATTGAAAGCATAGGAAAAGAGGCAGAACGTCCACAATGATGCACTTGGCCAAAAAGGGCGTATGCGTTTTTTCCTGAATATATTCAGGAAAAAACGCATACGCCCTTTTTGGCCAACCAAGCAAGCTTGCAAAGGAAATCTGCACTACAATGAAGTCTCACTTCCCCCCGGTCAAAAGGGCCATCTAAAAAAGTGTAAAATCCAGAAAGGCAGGACAGGCCATGGAGAACTGGGAGCCTTGTTATGCTGATGGGCGGGATGTAAATTGCCAACAGACACTCGGGAGAAGTGTATGGTGTTTCCTGAAACATCTAAAAAACAAAGCAACAGAGCCTAGGGCACTTCCACTTATGGTCCTATAGCTTAGGGAAATTAAAATCAAAAAGACACAGCCACCCCAAAGTTTGGGACGCCTGTGTTTACAAGAACCTCGTTTACAGTACAAGTTCAACATCGCAGAAAGTGAAAAATGGATAAAGAAGTTGTGGTATTTACTTACAAAGCAATATCACTCAGCAATGAAACTTATGTCATCAGGCCCTTAGCAGCACAATGAGTGGATTCAGGTATGATGATTCTAACTGAAATAAGTCACACAGAAAAAGAAACATCATAAGATATGAGTAATACACGGAATGTAAACTTGGCTACACAGGAACTGAATTACAGAACAGAACAGGGTCTCAAATTTAGAAAACCAACTTATGCTTGCTTAAGGGTAAAGGTGAGTTGGGGTGCTGCATAAAACCAGAGATTGAAATGAGCACAGATAAAGTTCCTTAAGCCAAATATGGAATAGACAAGAGCTACTCCTTGCTCAGCGAAATGGACTCAACACCGCATATTAAACGCCTAAGAATGTACCTGACTAGTAAGTATCTTAAAACCTATGGATTGCTATGTCTCTGAAAGAGAATCAAGCATGTGTACAGGGGCATAAACACAGCAGTGATAGGATTGGAGAGGTTCGGTGAGCAAATGAAGACCCTTTGAAGTCACATTGCATGGTACCCATTCCACGGGTTTCAACTACCCAGGTTTAAGGTATTCTTCCTTCAGCTAAAACATGCATGTGGAACCTAGAGCATGATCAAACATGTGATCGGGAGATGTGTTCAAATATGTCACAGTTTTCGTACCCTGGTACTCGGGTGCAACATTCCAGACGCTTTACTAACACTCTCCCCACTTGGAGAGTCAGCGCCTTTAACCTCCTGTTTGGCCCAGTTTGCAATTTCTGCGGAAGATGAACAGGAATAGGGAGAACCAATGAGAGACTAGCTGGAGGTGTCTGGACGGGCAAATTTAACTCTCATTTCCCACCAGGAAGAGGAAATAACCAAAGGCTCAGCGTGCCGTGCCAGAACAATATTAGGGCCTGAAGCCATCCTGCGGTGTTGTGGCCAGCTCACAAGAAAGATAGTTGAAGAAAGGAGCTCAGGGGCACTGTAATTCACAAACCTGCAGAGTTATAAATGACAACTATCGTGCAAAAATATACTGAAGTAAGGCTGCCAAGAGGACTTGAACGCGGGGCAGAATTGCAGGAAACCGATTTCAGGAGGTAGACTGGAATTGCATTGAAAGCATAGGAAAAGAGGCAGAACGTCCACAATGATGCACTTGGCCAAAAAGGGCGTATGCGTGTTTTCCTGAATATATTCAGGAAAAAACGCATACGCCCTTTTTGGCCAACCAAGCAAGCTTGCAAAGGAAATCTGCACTACAATGAAGTCTCACTTCCCCCCGGTGAAAAGGGCCATCTGAAAAAAGTGTAAAATATAGAAAGGCAGGACAGGCCATGGAGAACAGGGAGCCTTGTTATGCTGATGGGCGGGATGTAAATTGCCAACAGACACTCGGGAGAAGTGTATGGTGTTTCCTGAAACATCTAAAAAACAAAGCAACAGAGCCTAGGGCACTTCCACTTATGGTCCTATAGCTTAGGGAAATTAAAATCAAAAAGACACAGCCACCCCAAAGTTTGGGACGCCTCTGTTTACAAGAACCTCGTTTACAGTACAAGTTCAACATCGCAGAAAGTGAAAAATGGATAAAGAAGTTGTGGTATTTACTTACAAAGCAATATCACTCAGCAATGAAATCTATGTCATCAGGCCCGTAGCAGCATAATGAGTGGATTCAGGTACGATGATTCTAACTGAAATAAGTCACACAGAAAAAGAAACATCATAAGATATCACTAATACACGGAATGTAAACTGGGCTACACAGGAACTGAATTACAGAACAGAACAGGGTCTCAAATTTAGAAAACCAACTTATGCTTGCTTAAGGGGAAAGGTGAGTTGGGGTGCTGCATAAAACCAGAGATTGAAATGAGCACAGATAAAGTTCCTTAAGCCAAATATGGAATAGACAAGAGCTACTCCTTGCTCAACGAAATGGACTCAACACCCCATATTAAACGCCTAAGAATGTACCTGACTAGTAAGTATCTGAAAACCTATGGATTGCTATGTCTCCAAAAGAGAATCAAGCGTGTGTACAGGGGCATAAACGCAGCAGTGATAGGATTGGAGAGGTTCGGTGAGCAAATGAAGACCCTTTGAAGTCATATTGCATGGTACCCATTTCACGGGTCTCAACTCTCCAGGTTTAAGGTATTCTTCCTTCAGCTAAAACATGCATGTGAAACCCAGAGTATGATCAACAGTGTGAACGGGAGACGTGTTCAAATATGTCTCAGTTTTCCACACCTGGTACTCGGGTGCAACATTCCAGACGCTTTACTAACACTCTCCCCACTTGGAGAGTCAGCGCCTTTAACCTCCTGTTTGGCCCAGTTTGCAATTTCTGCGGAAGATGAACAGGAATAGGGAGAACCAATGAGAGACTAGCTGGAGGTGTCTGGACGGGCAAATTTAACTCTCATTTCCCACCAGGAAGAGGAACTAACCAAAGGCTCAGCGTGCCGTGCCGGAACCAGATTAGGGCCTGAAGCCATCCTGCGGTGTTGCGGCCAGCTCAAAAGAAAGCGTGTTGAAGAAAGGAGCTCAGGGGCACTGTAATTCACAAACCTGCAGAGTTATAAATGACAGCTATCGTCCAAAAATATACTGAAGTAAGGCTGCCAAGAGGACTTGAAAGCGGGGCAGAATTGCAGGAAACCGATTTCAGGAGGTAGACTGGAATTGCATTGAAAGCATAGGAAAAGAGGCAGAACGTCCACAATGATGCACGTGGCCAAAAAGGGCGTATGCGTTTTTTCCTGAATATATTCAGGAAAAAACGCATACGCCCTTTTTGGCCAACCAAGCAAGCTTGCAAAGGAAATCTGCACTACAATGAAGTCTCACTTCCCCCCGGTCAAAAGGGCCATCTGAAAAAAGTGTAAAATCCAGAAAGGCAGGACAGGCCATGGAGAACTGGGAGCCTTGTTATGCTGATGGGCGGGATGTAAATTGCCAACAGCCACTCGGGAGAAGTGTATGGTGTTTCCTGAAACATCTAAAAAACAAAGCAACAGAGCCTAGGGCACTTCCACTTATGGTCCTATAGCTTAGGGAAATTAAAATCAAAAAGACACAGCCACCCCAAAGTTTGGGACGCCTCTGTTTACAAGAACCTCGTTTACAGTACAAGTTCAACATCGCAGAAAGTGAAAAATGGATAAAGAAGTTGTGTTATTTACTTACAAAGCAATAAAACTCAGCAAAGAAATCTATGTCATCAGGCCCGGAGCAGCACAATGAGTGGATTCAGGTATGATGATTCTAACTGAAATAAGTCACACAGAAAAAGAAACATCATAAGATATCAGTAATACACGGAATGTAAACTTGGCTACACAGGAACTGAATTACAGAACAGAACAGGGTCTCAAATTTAGAAAACCAACTTATGCTTGCTTAAGGGGAAAGGTGAGTTGGGGTGCTGCATAAAACCAGAGATTGAAATGAGCACAGATAAAGTTCCTTAAGCCAAATATGGAATAGACAAGAGCTACTCCTTGCTCAACGAAATGGACTCAACACCCCATATTAAACGCCTAAGAATGTACCTTACTAGTAAGTATCTTAAAACCTATGGATTGCTATGTCTCCAAAAGAGAATTAAGCATGTGTACAGGGGCATAAACGCAGCAGTGATAGGATTAGAGAGGTTCGGTGAGCAAATGAAGATCCTTTGAAGTCATATTTCATGGTACCCATTCCACGGGTTTCAACTACTCAGGTTTTAGGTATTCTTCATTCAGCTAAAACATGCATGTGGAACCTAGAGTATGATCAACCATGTGATCGGGAGACGTGTTCAAATATGTCTCAGTTTTCGTACCCTGGTACTCGGGTGCAACATTCCAGATGCTTTACTAACACTCTCCCGACTTGGAGAGTCAGTCCCTTTAACCTCCTGTTTGGCCCAGTTTGCAATTTCTGCGGAACATGAACAGGAATAGCGAGAACCAATGAGAGACTAGCTGGAGGTGTCTGGACGGGCAAATTTAACTCTCATTTCCCACCAGGAAGAGGAATTAACCAAAGGCTCAGCATGCCGTGCCGGAACCAGATTTGGGCCTGAAGCCATCCTGCGGTGTTGCGGCCAGCTCACAAGAAAGCGAGTTGAAGAAAGGAGCTCAGGGGCACTGTAATTCACAAACCTGCAGAGTTATAAATGACAGCTATCGTCCAAAAATATACTGAAGTAAGGCTGCCAAGAGGACTTCAAAGTGGGGCAGAATTGCAAGAAACCGATTTCAGGAGGTAGACTGGAATTGCATTGAAAGCATAGGAAAAGAGGCAGAACGTCCACAATGATGCACTTGGCCAAAAAGGGCGTATGCGTTTTTTCCTGAATATATTCAGGAAAAAACGCATACGCCCTTTTTGGCCAACCAAGCAAGCTTGCAAAGGAAATCTGCACTACAATGAAGTCTCACTTCCCCCCGGTCAAAAGGGCCATCTGAAAAAAGTGTAAAATCCAGAAAGGCAGGACAGGCCATGGAGAACTGGGAGCCTTGTTATGCTGATGGGCGGGATGTAAATTGCCAACAGACACTCGGGAGAAGTGTATGGTGTTTCCTGAAACATCTAAAAAACAAAGCAACAGAGCCTAGGGCACTTCCACTTATGGTCCTATAGCTTAGGGAAATTAAAATCAAAAAGACACAGCCACCCCAAAGTTTGGGACGCCTCTGTTTACAAGAACCTCGTTTACCGTACAAGTTCAATATCACAGAAAGTGAAAAATGGATAAAGAACTTGTGGTACTTACGTACAATGCAGTATCACTCAGCAATGAAATCTATGTCATCAGGCCCGTAGCAGCACAATGAGTGGATTCAGGTACGATGATTCTAACTGAAATAAGTCACACAGAAAAAGAAACATCATAAGATATCACTAATACACGGAATGTAAACTTGGCTACACAGGAACTGAATTCCAAAACACAACAGGGTCTCAAATTTAGAAAACCAACTTATGCTTGCTTAAGGGGAAAGGTGAGTTGGGGTGCTGCATAAAACCAGAGATTGAAATGAGCACAGATAAAGTTCCTTAAGCCAAATATGGAATAGACAAGAGCTACTCCTTGCTCAATGAAATGGACTCAACACCCCATATTAAACGCCTAAGAATGTACCTGACTAGTAAGTATCTGAAAACCTATGGATTGCTATGTCTACAAAAGAGAATCAAGCGTGTGTACAGGGGCATAAACGCAGCAGTGATAGGATTGGAGAGGTTCGGTGAGCAAATGAAGACCCTTTGAAGTCATATTGCATGGTACCCATTCCACGGGTCACAACTCTCCAGGTTTAAGGTATTCTTCCTTCAGCTAAAACACGCATGTGGAACCCAGAGTATGATCCACCGTGTGAACGGGAGACGTGTTCAAATATGTCTCAGTTTTCCTCCCCTGGTACTCGGGTGCAACATTCCAGACGCTTTACTAACACTCTCCCCACTTGGAGAGTCAACGCCTTTAAACTCCTGTTTGGCCCAGTTTGCAATTTCTGCGGAAGATGAACAGGAATAGGGAGAACCAATGAGAGACTAGCTGGAGGTGTCTGGACGGGCAAATTTAACTCTCGTTTCCCACCAGGAAGAGGAATTAACCAAAGGCTCAGGGTGTCGTGCCGGAACCAGATTAGGGCCTGAAGCCATCCTGCGGTGTTGCGGCCAGGTCACAAGAAAGCGAGTTGAAGAAAGGAGCTCAGGGGCACTGTAATTCACAAACCTGCAGAGTTATAAATGACAGCTATCGTCCAAAAATATACTGAAGTAAGGCTGCCAAGAGGACTTGAAAGCGGAGCAGAATTGCAGGAAACCGATTTCAGGAGGTAGACTGGAATTGCATTGAAAGCATAGGAAAACAGGCAGAACGTCCACAATGATGCACATGGCCAAAAAGGGCGTATGCGTTTTTTCCTGAATATATTCAGGAAAAAACGCATACGCCCTTTTTGGCCAACCAAGCAAGCTTGCAAAGGAAATCTGCACTACAATGAAGTCTCACTTCCCCCCGGTCAAAAGGGCCATCTGAAAAAAGTGTAAAATCCAGAAAGGCAGGACAGGCCATGGAGAACTGGGAGCCTTGTTATGCTGATGGGCGGGATGTAAATTGCCAACAGACACTCGGGAGAAGTGTATGGTGTTTCCTGAAACATCTAAAAAACAAAGCAACAGAGCCTAGGGCACTTCCACTTATGGTCCTATAGCTTAGGGAAATTAAAATGAAAAAGACACAGCCACCCCAAAGTTTGGGACGCCTCTGTTTACAAGAACCTCGTTTACCGTACAAGTTCAATATCACAGAAAGTGAAAAATGGATAAAGAACTTGTGGTACTTACGTACAATGCAGTATCACTCAGGATGAAATCTATGTCATCAGGCCCGTAGCAGCATAATGAGTGGATTCAGGTACGATGATTCTAACTGAAATAAGTCACACAGAAAAGGAAACATCATAAGATATCACTAATACACGGAATGTAATCTGGGCTACACAGGAACTGAATTCCAAAACAGAACAGGGTGTCAAATTTAGAAAACCAACTTATGCTTGCTTAAGGGGAAAGGTGAGTTGGGATGCTGCATAAAACCAGAGATTGAAATGAGCACAGATAAAGTTCCTTAAGCCAAATACGGAATAGACAAGAGCTACTCCTTGCTCAACGAAATGGACTCAACACCGCATATTAAACGCCTAAGAATGTACCTGACTAGTAAGTATCTTAAAACCTATGGATTGCTATGTCTCCGAAAGAGAATCAAGCATGTGTACAGGGACATAAACGCAGCAGTGATAGGATTGGAGAGGTTCGGTGAGCAAATGCAGACCCTTTGAAGTCATATTGCATGGTACCCATTCCATGGGTCTCAACTCTCCAGGTTTAAGGGATTCTTCCTTCAGCTAAAACATGCATGTGGAACCCAGAGTATGATCCACCGTGTGATCGAGAAACGTGTTCAAATGTGTCTCACTTTTCGTTCCCTGGTACTCGGGTGCAACATTCCAGACACTTTACTAACACTCTCCCGACTTGGAGAGTCAGTCCCTTTAACCTCCTGTTTGGCCCAGTTTGGAATTTCTGTGGAAGATGAACAGGAATAGGGAGAACCAATGAGAGACTAGCTGGAGGTGTCTGGACGGGCAAATTTAACTCTCATTTCCCACAGGGAAGAGGAATAAACCAAAGGCTCAGCATGCCGTGCCGGAACCAGATTAGGGCCTGAAGCAATCCTGCGGTGTTGTGGCCAGCTCAAAAGAAAGCGAGTTGAAGAAAGGAGCTCAGGGGCACTGTAATTCACAAACCTGCAGATTTATAAATGACAGCTATTGTCCGAAAATATACTGAAGTAGGGCTGCCAAGAGGACTTGAATGCGGGGCAGAATTGCAGGAAACCGATTTCAGGAGGAATCGGAATTGGATTGCATTTAAAACACAGGAAAAGAGGAAGAACGTCGACAATGATGCACTTGGCCAAAAAGGGCGTATGCGTTTTTTCCTGAATATATTCAGGAAAAAACGCATACGCCCTTTTTGGCCAACCAAGCAAGCTTGCAAAGGAAATCTGCACTACAATGAAGTCTCACTTCCCCCCCCCCCCCGGTCAAAAGGGCCATCTGAAAAAAGTGTAAAATCCAGAAAGGCAGAACAGGCCATGGAGAACTGGGAGCCTTGTTATGCTGATGGGCGGGATGTAAATTCCCAACAGCCCCTCTGTAGAAGTGTATGGTGTTTCCTGAAACATCTAAAAAACAAAGCAACAGAGCCTAGGGCACTTCCACTTATGGTCCTATAGCTTAGGGACATTAAAATCAAAAAGACACAGCCACCCCAAAATTTGGGACGGCTCTTTTTACAGGAATCTCTTCTGCGGCACAAGTTAAATATCCCAGAGAGCAAATAATGGATAAAGAAGTTGCGGTACTTATGTACAACAGAATACCACTCAGCAATGAAATCTATGTCACCAGGCCCGTACCAGCATAATGAGTGGATTGAGGCACGATGATTCTAAGTGAAATAAGTCACACAGAAAAAGAAACATCATAAGGTATCACTAATACACGGAATGTGAACTTGGCTACACATGAACTGAATTCCAAAACAGAACAGGGTCTCAAATTTAGAAAACCAACTTATGCTTGCTTAAGGGGGAAGGTGAGTTGGGGTGCTGCATAAAAGCAGAGTTTGAAATTAGCACAGATACCGTTCCATAAGCCAAATATGTAATAGACAAGACCTACCCCTTGCTCAACGAAATGGATTCAACAATGAGGTAACACCTCACACCTGGTAGAATAGGCATCATAGAAAATCTACAAACAAAAAATGCTGGAAAGGGTGTGGAGAAAAGGAACCCTCTTCCACTATTGTTGGGAATATAAATTGATACAGTCATTATGGAGAACAATATGGAATTTCTTAAGAAACTAACAATAGAATTACCATATGATACAGCAATCCCAGTACTGGACATATACCCAGACAAACCATAAATCAAAAAGAGTCATTCACCGCAATGCTCATTGCATCACTATTTACAATATCGAGGTAATGGAAGCAACCTAAATGCCCACAGACAGACGAATGCATAAAGCTCTGGTACATATATAAAATGGAATATTACTAAGCCATGAAAAGGAATGAAATTGGGTCATTTGTAGAGACGTCGATGGATCTAGAGACTGTCATACAGAGTGAAGTAAGTCAGAAAGAGAAAAACAAATCTTGTATATTCATGCATATATGTGGAACCTAGAAAAACTGTACAGATTAACCATTTTGCAAGGCATAAATAGAGCAACAGATGTAGACAACAAACGTATGGACAACAAGGGGGGAAAGCTGTTGGGGGGGTGGTGGTGGGAGGAGTTGAGAGACTGGGATTGGCATGTATACATTTATATGTATAAAATAGATAACCAATAAGAACCTGCTGTATAAAAATATAAAATAAAATTCAAAATTAAAAAGAAATAAAATTTAAAAAATAAAACAGAAAAAACAATTATTCCCTGCACATACATGTATTTATATGAATAAATTATTTCCATGCTTATATCTGTAAATACAAAAAAGAGGAATAAAATCTACCTTGAACCAAAAACGAAAAAGAGAAAAAAACACAGAACCCACCAGTTACACAGAGGAAAACCGTATCAGGGCACTTGCTCCAGTTGTAAACAATTCTGAAGTTGGTCAGTGGTGGGGAATCGTCTCCCATTCAGCCAGCAGCCCCCACGCAACAAGCGTCCTCATTGCAAAGCTGGGGCACCGTGCCGAGGCATCTGTGAGTAAACGTGAGCTGAGCCCCAGGCCAGTTGCTGCTGAACTATTCCCACCCGTCCCAGGTAAAACACCTGAATATATACAAGGACTTGAAAGCCTAGAGGAAGGGCCATAGAGCCACACGAGTGACAGCATGCCGGCCGACTTGGTGCCTGCAGGCCAGCCAGGATGGTCCTGGCCCTGGGTGCTCTTCTGGAAGATTTCCATTTCCCTGCCTGAGATACCCGTCCTGTCCCTGCCCCCACTGCTTTTTTCCTTCCTCACCTCTGCCCAGGGAGAAATTCCAGCAGCAGGTATGGGTGACACATCCTCTTCTTTAGCAGGTGGCAGCCTGGCAACTGCTGCAGAAAGTCCAGCAGAGCCCCACTCACACTGGGCCACCCACAAAGCCGTGGCCTCTCACTCCCTCCCACCAGCCCAGCCCCGAGACTGCTGACAGGGCAGAGAAAATGGCGTCAGGCACGGCTGCAGGGGCTCTTGCTGCCTGGAGTGGTATTTATATTGATCTCAACCCAGGCACACCTGGGGAGGGCTGGCCGGCACGGTAAGGCTGCCCAGGTCAGCCAATCATCACCCCTCAGGGGCTCACAGTTGCAGAAAATGGAACTTGCTGAACCGGCCAGGTCCAAGGAACAGGTGTGGGCTCCTGAGAGTCAGGATAGACAAGGGGCTGCAGCTTTGGCTTGTTTTCTAATCATTTTATCTGGCCCATGAGTGGGAGACAACTTCAAGAAAACCCTCTCCTAATGAGAGGAACCCAGGAGTCAGGGAGAGGAGGGGTGGGTGATGGTTGGAGACAGAGGCCTGGTGCCCCGGGTGCAGTGGAAGTCTCTGGAAGACCAGGTGGAGGGAGGCCTCACGGAGTGATGCCCAGGGTCACAGACCTGTCGCAGCTGCTGTTTGTTAGTTCAAGTCCTGCTCTGAGGTGCTCTGTGTCAGCTCTGAGCGACAGGTGAGCTGGGGGTGCTCTGCAATGAGGGCTATGTGCACGGTTCCTGTGTGCCCAGCCCTGCCACGGTACCTGCAAGGGTAGCTCTGTATCCTGGGAGGGGCCTGATCACAAGAGCCCCGTGGGCTGGGGTGGGGGTGGGGTACATGCCCAGGTGAGCTCCATATTCTGCGATTGGTCTGACCACGAGAGCCCCATGGGCTGCTGGGGACCTGGTAAAGGATGTCAGGACAGTCAGTGAAGCCACCGAGGATATACCTCCAGTTGCTCCTAATTCCTACACCCTGCTGGTCATTCTACCAACCACCAGGACATGGTATTCTGTATTAGTCTTCAATGATGCCTTCTTTTGTATTCCATTAGTCCCAGAGTCACAAGAAATTTTGGCTTGTGAGTGGCAGGACTCAACATACAACTAAAACAATACTTCCGGGCCGTCTGGCCCCAAGGGTGCAAAAATTCCCACACCGTCTTTGGGGAAAGCTTAGCTAAAGACCTAAAAGTTCTACCTCTGGAAAAGGAAACCCTCCTTCAATATGCAGACGACATTCTGATCGCCAGCCCTACTAAGGAGGCCTCTGAACTACCAAGCCAATAAAGGATAGAAGTTGTCCAAGAAAAAGCTCAAATATCACAGACTGCGGTGACCTGCCTGGGCTTCATTCTCACACAAGGTCAGAGAAGCCCATCCCAGGAAAGGGAAGAAACCATTTTCAGCCTTACCCCTTTCTAAAACTAGAAGACAGCTTAGGGGTTCCTGGGGAGGCCAGGGTTTGCTGCTTCTGGATCCCTAACTACAGTCTACTAGCTGGGCCTCTATATGAAACACTGAAAGGAAAAGATGATGATCCTTTTGAATAGAATCCAGAAGTGGCCTTTCAAGAATGGAAAGAGCAGTCAATTCAGACCCTTGCCCTGGAACTCCCTAATTTAGCTAAACCCTTTGGCCTTTACATTCCCGGTGAAAGGTGAATCGCCATTGGAGAATTAGTGCAAAAACTGGGACCACTTGAAATGGAACAATGCAAGAATGCCATCCAGGTAGGATAAACTACGGTCACGAAGGGGCTTGGCCCACTGCCACATCTGGCCAAGATACTGGCGGTATCTAAAAACCTGGAAATCAGCAGCCCAAAAGGCCACCTCCCTCCTAAGGGAAAAGGACCCCACGTGGTGATCCTAACCACCAACCATGCCCTGAAGTTGCAGGGTTCGCTCCGTGGGCACACCGACCTCGAGTGAGGAGACCCTCCAACTCCAACATCCAGAGAGATAACCGGGGGCAACAGGGCACCATGACGACTCGTGTGAACATCACTTGACCTGGAGTTTCTCTCATAAAACAACAAGAGTGTGTCCCAAAAGAGTAGACTACTGCTTGCAGGACTTACTGCACCCAGAGGGGAGCTAATAATCTTGGCGGGGGAACAGTATACCACACTGTCACCATAGAAAAGCCTACAGACACCGTGATGATGGTGGCCAATAAGACCGGCTGGACTCCTGTTTACTTCCAAAGGCTGTTGACTCAGTAGCCATCATGGTCCTTATCACCACTGACCCTGGACTGTCTGGGAGTTGAGCGGGCAGGGCTCTGACACCTGGTGCTGTTTGTACGTTAATTCAGGGGCCTAATTGAAGAAAGCGCAGACTACTGGTCAGAGCATCTAAGCTGGCAGAAACGGTCAGCCTAAGGTGGCCGAACAAATGTGGGGCGGGGTGAAACCGGCCCCCACAGCGTCTCTGCACATCTCTTTCCTGGACCCTTAAAGGTCATTAGAATCTATAACACTTCCAATGCTGGTGCTCAGGTGGACGAGCAGGGAGGCAGGGGTCCTGGGGACAATCAACGTCACCGGGAGGCTGCTGGGGAGAAGCTCTGACCCTCGCCCCAGGGTATGAGGGCTCCCAACTCAGCACTCAGCAGTTACAGAAGAAGGGTCTGCACCCTCAGCACTCCAAGAATGAGGAACGGGACAAAAGGCAGAGGAGGGGTTTGTCCCCAGCAAAGCCCATTAAAAATCCCTGGGAGATAAAAATAGAATCTGGGCAATAAAGTCAAGTCTAACCTTTTCTATCCTTTGTGCTTTGTCTAATTTCATGTGCTCCTAGGGTCCCGCATGCAGAGGTTCCACACCCGGCACTTCAGACCAGATTTCCTAGTGCAGAATGGCTGGGTCGACACCTCAGCTCCTGGGGCCCAGTGCAGACTCCACGATATAGAGCCTGAGCTACAGCCAACCCGGCCCTCGAGAGCTCCGCCGCCTCCCTCCCTCCCACTGACTCTGACAGGATCTCTACACAGCAGCCCAGCCCACAGCCCACGGGGTAGTGCATGCTCTCACCTCTCCATTCTCTGATCAAAATATAAAGTTTCCTTTGCTTGTGAACCAAACTCAGTCTCGATCTGTTGGCCCCAATGACACTGGGCAGGGGGACACTTGTTGGGGTCCACTCTGGAGGATCAGTAACAGAAATTGAGACTATTGTAACCTCAATGAACAGATGTGTGAGCCAAACTGTAGTTAACATAGAACAGTGTATAAGGCTCGGGTAAAATAAGATGTTTCTAACACTTCCATTTGATATTTCCATCACTTTTTATAAGCAAGTTCAGTGAAAAGGTTTGTCTTATTCGTCAGGTCAATATTAGAGAAACGAAGTGATTTCTTTCCAAGGATGTACATCTAATAATCTTGGTTAAACCTTCAATCTTGTTTTAAATGCTTTTCCATTGAAAATGATACCTCTCTTTCAGCTCCCCCATTTCTGAGAAGTATAAAATCTTATAATTTATTATTACCAAAGGGGAAAGGTGGGAGGAGGGATAAATTAACAGTTTGGAATTAACACATACACACTGCTATGTATAAAATAGATCATCAACAAGGAACTACTGTATAGCACAGGGAACTACACTCAACATTTTGTAATAACCTATAAGGGGAAATAATCTGAAAAAGAATAGATATTTTTATTGACATCATCTATCAATGATAGTTAAAGTGTAGCCTAAGGGAAGCTGGTGGTGAGTGCTTCTGACCCTGAAGACTTCAATCATCTAAAGTTTGGACTCTGCCTACTTCCCAAGGCCCTTAATGAACATATGTGTAGCCGTAGCTTAAAAACTTCCCCAGTTTGGGTTTCGGGGAGACACTGATTTTGAAAAAGCCCTGGTGTTCTCCTTACATGAATGGGACTCTTCCTACTGCTAAAACATGTCTGTCACACCCAGAGGATGGTATACCGTCTGATCGGGAAGAGTTTGGAAAAGGCATCTCATCTCCTCATCTCCTGGTGCTCGGGTTCACCCCTCCAGCGTCTTTACTAACAGTCTCCCCACTTGGAGATGTCAGCACTGTCAACATCCTGTTGCGTACAGTTTGGAATTTGTCCAGAGGATGAAGCGGAAGGATGAGGAACAATGAGAGACAAGTCCTAGGTGTTCAGACAGGCACATGTCACTCTAATTTCCAATCAGGAAGACGAATTGACCAAAGGCTAGGGTTGCCCATGGAAACAGTATAGGGCTTGAGGAAATCCCGCTGCTTTGTGGCCAGTTCCCATAAACACAAGTTGAACAATGGAACTCAGGGGCAGTAAAATTCACAAAACTGCAGAGTTGAAAATATCCATCACTGAAAAATGTCTTGAGGAAAGTCAGAGAAAAGGACTTGTAAGCAAGGGAGAATGGCAGGAAAGGGATTTGAGGAGGTAGAAAGGACTCGCCATTAAGCACAAGAAAAGGAGCTGAACATTGCCAACATTGCAGTTGGCCAAAAAGGGTGTATGCGTTTTTTTTCTGTATATATTCAAGAAAAGGGCATACACTTTTTTAGCCAACCAAACAGGTGGGCACTGGAAGTCAATACTACAAAAGATATCACTTCGCATCAGTCAGAAGAGCCATCCTCATAAAGCGTAAACAACAGAAATGCAGGACAGGGCAACGAGAAGAGGGAGCCCTGTGAGACTTATAGTGGAAATGTATATTGCCAACGGCCATTCTGGAGAAGTGTATTGTGTTTACTAAAGCATCTAAAAAATGAGCTACAGAGCATAGGGCACTTGCACTCATGGGCGTATATCTTGGGAAAAACAAAAATCGAGAGGACACAGGCACCCCAATGTTTACCCCCTCTCTGTTTAAAAGATCCTCGACTAGGATATAACTTAAATGTCTCTGGAGGGAAAAAATGGATAGAGATGTGGTACTTAGGTAGAGTGGAATATTATTCAGCCTGGAAATCAATGAAATATGGCCAGTTGTAACAACTCCGGAGGAGTTACGTATGATCATTCTAAGTGACAGAATTCAAAAAGAAAAAGACACATATCATAAGATATCACTTAAAGGTGGAATCCAAAATGGCTACACATGAAATAAATTACAAAACAAAAACATAGTCAAATATGTAGAAAACACGCATAAGGCTGCTAAACGGGAAAGGTGGGGAGGGGTGAGGCATCATCCAGGAGGTTGAAATTAGCAAAGATACCATTCCAAATACCAAACTGATAATCAACAAGGCCTACACGGTAGCTAAAAGAACTGCACTCAGCACACTCAAGTCACCGGAAAAGAATATATACGACTGGTAAGAATCTGAAAAAGAATTTATTGATGACTCTCTGTACGTGAATCAAGTGGATGTACAGCAGCAAGAAACAGAGCTTTGAAAATCAGCTGTAACCAATATAGTAATAAATTGAAAAAAATAAACGACAGAGAGACAGAGAAAACCTCTTACAACTTTTCCTCAGGGACGGTGATGCAACATGGATTGAACACATCTAGACCCACAGCAGGATGAGACATAAGGCTGGAAACTGTTTGCGCTAAGAGGAATGTGAGGTTGGGTGAGGAAATGCACACCCTTTAAAGTAATACTACCTGGTACCCATTCAATGGGTCCCAAATCTGCAGGTTCAAGGGATCTTCCTACAGCTAAAACATGCATGGAAAACCCAGAGGACTGTACACCATGTGATCGGGAGATGTGTCTAAAATGCACCTCATTTATCCTCTCCTGGTGCTCCTGTTCACCATTCCAGCCATGTTACTTAGAATCTCCCCACTTGGAGAATCAGCACATTTAAACTTCTGTTTCACACATTTTGCAAATTGTGAGGAGGATGAACGGGAAGAGGGGGAACCAATGAGAGAATAGTTGTAGGGGTTTGGACGGGCACATATCACTCTAATTTCCCATTAAGAATAAGAATTAAAGAAAGGCTCAGCCTGCCTCGCCGGAGCCAAAATAGGGCCTGAAGCAATCCTGCGGGTTTGAGGCCAGCTCACAAAAGAGCAACTTAAAAAATGGAGCTCAGGGTCACTGCAATTCACAAACCTGCAGAGTTATAAATGAAAACTAATGTCCAAAAATATGTTGAGGTAAGGCAAAGAAGAGGATCTGAATGCAAGACAGAATTGCAAGAAACAGATTTCAAGAGATAGATTGGACTCGTCTTTAACGCACATGAAAAGCGGCAGAATTTCGACAATGATGCAGTTGGCCCAAAAGGGCGTATGCGTTTTTTCCTGATTATATCCAGGAAAAAACGCATACGCACTTTATGGGCAACGAAGCAAGCAAGCAATGCAAATGTGCACAACAAAGAAGTCTCACTTCCCACCGGTCAAAAGGGCCATCCTAAAAAATTGTAAAAACCAGAAATGCAGGACAGGCCATGGAGAACAGGGAGCCTTTATACGCTGATGGGCAGTGTGTGAACTGCCGAGAGCCACTCTGGAGAAGTGTATGGTGGTTCCTAAATCATCTAAAAAACAGAGCTACAGAGCATAGGACACTTCCAATCATGGGAGTATATCTAGGGAAGTCTAAAAATCAACAAGACACAAGCACACCACAGTTTAGGGCTACTCTGTTTACAAGAACCTCAACTTCAGTACACCTTAAATATCCCAGGAAAGAGAACAATGGATAAAGAAGATGTGGTACTTATGTACAATGGAATATCTCTTCACCATGAAATCAATGTAATAAGGCTAGTAGAAGGATAAAGAGTGGATTTAGGTCCGATAATACTACTTGAAATAAGTCAAACAGAAAAAGAAACATATCATAAGATATCACTTATAGAGGGAGGGTAAATATGGCTGCACAAGAAATGAATTACAGAACAGAACAGTGTCTCACATTTAGAAAACACACTTATGTCAGCTTAAGGGGAAAGGAGAGGTGGGGTGATGCATAAAACCAGAGTTTGAAATTAGCACAGATACCGTTCAATAAACCAAATAGGTATTAGACAAGATCTACACCTTGCTCAATGAACTGGCCTCAACACACCCTATACACCGCAGAGAAATATATCTGAGTAATAAGAATCTTAAAACCCATGTATTGATATATCTCCATAAGGGAATCAAGTGTGTGCAGAGCGGCACAAACACAGCAGTGAAAATGAGCTAAACCCCATTATAGAAATAAATTTTAAAAACAAAACGCTGAAACAATGAAAGAGAGAAAAATTCTTACAAAATTCGCTCAGGGGCTGTGATGCAACCTGGATTGACCACATATAAAACCACAGCTGGATAAGACATAAGGCTGGACACTTGGGGCTGAGAGGATTGGTGAGCTTTGGTGAGCAACTGCCGAAAGTTTAATGCAATACTTCATGCTACTCAGTCCAAGGGTCCCAGCACTCCAGGTTGAAGGGAATCTTCCTACAGCTAAACCATGCTTGGGAAACCCAGCGACTGGTATACCATATGATCGGGAAAGGTTTCTAAAACGCACCTCATTTTTCCTCTCCTGGGGCTCCGGATCGACATTCCAGCCGCTTTACTAACAACATCCCCACATGGAGTCAATGCCTTTAAGTTCTGGTATCGCACAGTCTGCAGTTAGTGCGGAGGATGAATGGGAATGGGGGAACCAGTGAGAAACAAGCTGTAGTGGTTTCAATGGGCACATGTCACACTAATGTCACATCAGTAAGAAGAATTAACCAAAGGCACAGCAAGGTGCCCCAGAAGAAAAATAGGGCTTCAAGGAATCCTGTGGTTATGGGGCAAGACCACAAAAATAAGAGCTGAAAAGTGGGGCTAAGGGCCACTGCAATTCAAAAACCTGCAGAGTTATAAAGGCCAACTATTTTCAAAAAATATATTGAGGTAAGGCTATGAAGAGACATTGAAAGCAAGGCAGAATTGCAGGAAACCGATTTCAGGAGGTAGACTGGAATTGCATTGAAAACATATGAAGAGAGCCAGAACCTCGACAATGATGCACTTGGCCAAAAAGGGCGTATGTGTTTTTTCCTGAATATATTCAGGAAAAAACGCATACACACTTTTTGGTCAACCAAGCAAGCTTGCAAAGGAAATCTGCAGTACAATGAAGTCTCACTTACACCTGGTCAAAAGGGCAATCTGAAAAAAGTGTAAAATCCATAAAGGCACGACACGGCATGGAGAACTGGGAGCCTTCTGATGCTGATGGGCGGGATGTAAATTGCCAACAGCCACTCTGGAGAAGTGTATGGTGTTTCCCGAAACATCTAAAAAACAAAGCAACAGAGCCTAGGGAACTTCCACTTATGGTCCTATAGCTTAGGGAAATTAAAATCAAAAAGACACAGCCACCCCAAAGTTTGGGACGCCTCTGTTTACAAGAACCTCGTTTACAGTACAAGTTCAATATTGCAGAATGTGAAAAATGGGTAAAGAAGTTGTGGTATTTACGTACAATGCAGTATCACTCAGCAATGATATCTATGTCATCAGGCCCGTAGCAGCACAATGAGTGTATTCAGGTATGGTGATTCTAACTGAAATAAGTCACACAGAAAAAGAAACATTAAAAAATATCACTAATACACTGAATGTAAACTTGGCTACAGAGGAACTGAATTCCAAAACAGAACAGGGTCTCAAATTTAGAAAAGCAACTTATGCTTGCTTAAGGAGAAAGTTGAGTTGGGGTGCTGCATAAAACCAGAGATTGAAATGAGCACAGATAAAGTTCCTTAAGCCAAATATGGAATAGACAAGAGCTACTCCTTGCTCAATGAAATGGACTCAACACCGCATATTAAACGCCTAAGAATGTACCTGACTAGTAAGTATCTTAAAACCTATGGATTGCTATGTCTCCAAAAGAGAATCAAGCGTGTGTACAGGGGCATAAATGCAGCAGTGATAGGATTGGAGAGGTTCGGTGAGCAAATGAAGACCCTTTGAAGTCATATTGCATGGTACCCATTCCACGGGTCTCAACTCTCCAGGTTTAAGGTATTCTTCCTTCAGCTAAAACATGCATGTGGAACCCAGAGTATGATCAACCGTGTGATCGGGAGACGTTTTCAGATATGTCTCAGTTTTCGTCCCCTGGTACTTGGGTGCAACATTCCAGACGCTTTACTAACAATCTCCCCACTTGGAGAGTCAGTGCCTTTAACCTCCTGTTTGGCCCAGTTTGCAATTTCTGCGGAAGATGAACAGGAATAGGGAGAACCAATGAGAGACTAGCTGGAGGTGTCTGGACGGGCAAATTTAACTCTCATTTCCCACCAGGAAGAGGAAATAACCAAAGGCTCAGCGTGCCGTGCCAGAACCAGATTAGGGCCTGAAGCAATCTTGCGGTGTTGCGGCCAGCTCACAAGAAAGCGAGTTGAAGAAAAGAGCTCAGGGGCACTGTAATTCACAAACCTGCAGAGTTATAAATGACAGCTATTGTCCAAAAATATACTGAAGTAAGGCTGCCAAGAGGACTTGAAAGCGGGGCAGAATTGCAGGAAACCGATTTCAGGAGGTAGACTGGAATTGCATTGAAAGCATAGGAAAACAGGCAGAACGTCCACAATGATGCACTTGGCCAAAAAGGGCGTATGCGTTTTTTCCTGAATATATTCAGGAAAAAACGCATACGCCCTTTTTGGCCAACCAAGCAAGCTTGCAAAGGAAATCTGCACTACAATGAAGTCTCACTTCCCCCCGGTCAAAAGGGCCATCTGAAAAAAGTGTAAAATCCAGCAAGGCAGGACAGGCCATGGAGAACTGGGAGCCTTGTTATGCTGATGGGCGGGATGTACATTGCCAACAGACACTCGGGAGAAGTGTATGGTGTTTCCTGAAACATCTAAAAAACAAAGCAACAGAGCCTAGGGCACTTCCACTTATGGTCCTATAATTTGGGAAATTAAATTCAAAAAGACACAGCCATCCCAAAGTTTGGGACGGCTCTGTTTAAAACAACCTCGTTTACGGTACAAATTCAATATCACAGAAAGTGAGAAATGGATAAAGAAGTTGTGGTACTCACGTACAATGCAGAATCACTCAGCAATGAAATCTATGTCATCAGGCCCATAGCAGCATAATGAGTGGATTCAGGTACGATGATTCGAACTGAAACAAGTCACACAGAAAAACAAACATCATAAGATATCAGTAATACACGGAATGTAAACTTGGCTACACAGGAACTGAATTACAGAACAGAACAGGGTCTCAAATTTAGAAAACCAACTTATGCTTGCTTAAGGGGAAAGGTGAGTTGGGGTGCTGCATAAAACCAGAGATTGAAATGAGCACAGATAAAGTTCCTTAAGCCAAATATGGAATAGACAAGAGCTACTCCTTGCTCAACGAAATGGACTCAACACCCCATATTAAACGCCTAAGAATGTACCTGACTAGTAAGTATCTTAAAACCTATGGATTGCTATGTCTCCAAAAGAGAATCAAGCGTGTGCACAGGGGCATAAACGCAGCAGTGATAGGATTGGAGAGGTTCGGTGAGCAAATGAAGACCCTTTGAAGTCATATTGCATGGTACCCATTCCACGGGTCTCAACTCTCCAGGTTTAAGGTATTCTTCCTTCAGCTAAAACATGCATGTGGAACTCAGAGTATGATCAACCGTGTGATCGGGACACGTGTTCAAATATGTCTCAGTTTTCCTCCCCTGGTACTCGGGTGCAACATTCCAGACGCTTTACTAACACTCTCCCCACTTGGAGAGTCAGCGCCTTTAACCTCCTGTTTGGCCCAGTTTGCAATTTCTGCGGAAGATGAACAGGAATAGGGAGAACCAATGAGAGACTAGCTGGAGGTGTCTGGACGGGCAAATTTAACTCTCATTTCCCACCAGGAAGAGGAAATAACCAAAGGCTCAGCGTGCCGTGCCGGAACCAGATTAGGGCCTGAAGCCATCCTGCGGTGTTGCGGCCAGCTCACAAGAAAGCGAGTTGAAGAAAGGAGCTCAGGGGCACTGTAATTCACAAAACTGTAGAGTTATAAATGACAGCTATCGTCCAAAAATATACTGAAGTAAGGCTGCCAAGAGGACTTGAAAGCGGGGCAGAATTGCAGGAAACCGATTTGAGGAGGTAGACTGGAACTGCATTTCAAGCATAGGAAAAGAGGCAGAACGTCCACAATGATGCACTTGGCCAAAAAGGGCGTATGCGTTTTTTCCTGAATATATTCAGGAAAAAACGCATGCGCCCTTTTTGGCCAACCAAGCAAGCTTGCAATGGAAATCGGCACTACAATGAAGTCTCACTTCCCCCCGGTCAAAAGGGCCATCTGAAAAAAGTGTAAAATCCAGAAAGGCAGGACAGGCCATGGAGAACTGGGAGCCTTGTTATGCTGATGGACGGGATGTAAATTGCCAACAGCCACTTGGGAGAAGTGTATGGTGTTTCCTGAAACATCTAAAAAACAAAGTAACAAAGCCTAGGTCACTTCCACTTATGGTCCTATAGCTTAGGGAAATTAAAATCAAAAAGACACAGCCACCCCAAAGTTTGGGACGCCTCTGTTTACAAGAACCTCATTTACAGTAGAAGTTCAATATCACAGAAAGTGAAAAATGGATAAAGAACTTGTGGTACTTACGTACAATGCAGTATCACTCAGCAATGAAATCTATGTCATCAGGCCCATAGCAGCATAATGAGTGGATTCAGGTACGATGATTCTAACTGAAATAAGTCACACAGAAAAAGAAACATCATAAGATATCACTAATACACGGAATGTAAACTTGGCTACACAGGAACTGAATTCCAAAACAGAACAGGGTCTCAAATTTAGAAAACCTACTTATGCTTGCTTAAGGGGAAAGGTGAGTTAGGGGGCTGCATAAAACCAGAGATTGAAATGAGCACAGATAAAGTTCCTTAAGCCAAATATGGAATAGACAAGAGCTACTCCTTGCTCAACGAAATGGACTCAACACCCCATATTAAACGCCTAAGAATGTACCTGACTAGTAAGTATCTTAAAACCTATGGATTGCTATGTCTCCAAAAGAGAATCAAGCGTGTGTACAGGGGCATAAACGCAGCAGTGATAGGATTGGAGAGGTTCGGTGAGCAAATGAAGACCCTTTGAAGTCATATTGCATGGTACCCATTACACGGGTCTCAACTCTCCAGGTTTAAGGTATTCTTCCTTCAGCTAAAACATGCATGTGGAACCCAGAGTATGATCAACCGTGTGAATGGGAGACGTGTTCAAATATGTCTCAGTTTTCCTCCCCTGGTACTCGGGTGAAACATTCCAGACGGTTTACTCACACCCTCCCCACTTGGAGAGTCAGCGCCGTTAACCTCCTGTTTGGGCCAGTTTGCAATTTCTGTGGAAGATGAACAGGAATAGGGAGAACCAATGAGAGACTAGCTGGAGGTGTCTGTACGGGCAAATTTAACTCTCATTTCCCACCAGGAAGAGGAAATAACCAAAGGCTCAGCGTGCCATGCCGGAACCAGATTAGGGCCTGAAGCCATCTTGCTGTGTTGCGGCCAGCTCAAAAGAAAGCGAGTTGAAGAAAGGAGCTCAGGGGCACTGTAATTCACAAAACTGTAGAGTTATAAATGACAGCTATCGTCCAAAAATATACTGAAGTAAGGCTGCCAAGAGGACTTGAAAGCGGGGCAGAATTGCAGGAAACCGATTTCAGGAGGTAGACTGGAATTGCATTGAAAGCATAGGAAAAGAGGCAGAACGTCCACAATGATGCACTTGGCCAAAAAGGGCGTATGCGTTTTTTCCTGAATATATTCAGGAAAAAACGCATACGCGCTTTTTGGCCAACCAAGCAAGCTTGCAAAGGAAATCGGCACTACAATGAAGTCTCACTTCCCCCCGGTCAAAAGGGCCATCTGAAAAAAGTGTAAAATCCAGAAAGGCAGGACAGGCCATGGAGAACTGGGAGCCTTGTTATGCTGATGGGCGGGATGTAAACTGCCAACAGACACTTGGGAGAAGTGTATGGTGTTTCCTGAAACATCTAAAAAACAAAGCAACAGAGCCTAGGGCACTTCCACTTATGGTCCTATAGCTTAGGGAAATTAAAATCAAAAAGACACAGCCACCCCAAAGTTTGGGACGCCTCTGTTTACAAGAACCTCGTTTACAGTACAAGTTCAATATCACAGAAAGTGAAAAATGGATAAAGAACTTGTGGTACTTACGTACAATGCAGTATCACTCAGCAATGAAATCTATGTCATCAGGCCCATAGCAGCATAATGAGTGGATTCAGGTACGATGATTCTAACTGAAATAAGTCACACAGAAAAAGAAACATCATAAGATATCACTAATACATGGAATGTAAACTTGGCTACACAGGAACTGAATTCCAAAACAGAACAGGGTCTCAAATTTAGAAAACCAACTTATGTTTGCTTAAGGGGAAAGGTGAGTTGGGGTGCTGCATAAAACCAGAGATTGAAATGAGCACAGATAAAGTTCCTTAAGCCAAATATGGAATAGACAAGAGCTACTCCTTGCTCAACGAAATGGACTCAACACCGCATATTAAACGCCTAAGAATGTACCTGACTCTTAAGTATCTTAAAACCTATGGATTGCTATGTCTCCAAAAGAGAATCAAGCGTGTGTACAGGGGCATAAACGCAGCGGTGATAGGATTGGAGAGGTTCGGTGAGCAAATGAAGACCCTTTGAAGTCATATTGCATGGTACCCATTACACGGGTCTCAACTCTCCAGGTTTAGGTATTCTTCCTTCAGCTAAAACATGCATGTGGAACCCAGAGTATGATCAACCGATGAATGGGAGACGTGTTCAAATATGTCTCAGTTTTCCTCCCCTGGTACTCGGGTGCAACATTCCAGACGGTTTACTCACACCCTCCCCACTTGGAGAGTCAGCGCCTTTAACCTCCTGTTTGGCCCAGTTTGCAATTTCTGTGGAAGATGAACAGGAATAGGGAGAACCAATGAGAGACTAGCTGGAGGTGTCTGGACGGGCAAATTTAACTCTCATTTCCCACCAGGAAGAGGAAATAACCAAAGGCTCAACGTGCCGTGCCGGAACCAAATTAGGGCCTGAAGCCATCTTGCGGTGTTGCGGCCAGCTCAAAAGAAAGCGAGTTGAAGAAAGGAGCTCAGGGGCACTGTAATTCACAAAACTGTAGAGTTATAAATGACAGCTATCGTCCAAAAATATACTGAAGTAACGCTGCCAAGAGGACTTGAAAGCAGGGCAGAATTGCAGGAAACCGATTTCAGGAGGTAGACAGGAATTGCATTGAAAGCATAGGAAAAGAGGCAGAACGTCCACAATGATGCACTTGGCCAAAAAGGGCGTATGCGTTTTTTCCTGAATATATTCAGGAAAAAACGCATACGCCATTTTTGGCCAACCAAGCAAGCTTGCAAAGGAAATCGGCACTACAATGAAGTCTCACTTCCCCCCGGTCAAAAGGGCCATCTGAAAAAAGTGTAAAATCCAGAAAGGCAGGACAGGCCATGGAGAACTGGGAGCCTTGTTATGCTGATGGGCGGGATGTAAATTGCCAACAGCCACTTGGGAGAAGTGTATGGTGTTTCCTGAAACATCTAAAAAACAAAGCAACAGAGCCTAGGGCACTTCCACTTATGGTCCTATAGCTTAGGGAAATTAAATTCAAAAAGATACAGCCACCCCTAAGTTTGGGACGGCTCTGTTTAAAACAACCTCGTTTACGGTACAAATTCAATATCACAGAAAGTGAGAAATGGATAAAGAAGTTGTGGTACTCACGTACAATGCAGAATCACTCAGCAATGAAATCTATGTCATCAGGCCCATAGCAGCATAATGAGTGGATTCAGGTACGATGATTCTAACTGAAATAAGTCACACAGAAAAAGAAACATCATAAGATATCACTAATACACGGAATGTAAACTTGGCTACACAGGAACTGAATTCCAAAACAGAACAGGGTCTCAAATTTAGAAAACCAACTTATGCTTGCTTAAGGGGAAAGGTGAGTTGGGGTGCTGCATAAAACCAGAGATTGAAATGAGCACAGATAAAGTTCCTTAAGCCAAATATGGAATAGACAAGAGCTACTCCTTGCTCAACGAAATGGACTCAACACCCCATATTAAACGCCTAAGAATGTACCTGACTAGTAAGTATCTTAAAACCTATGGATTGCTATGTCTCCAAAAGAGAATCAAGCGTGTGTACAGGGGCATAAACGCAGCGGTGATAGGATTGGAGAGGTTCGGTGAGCAAATGAAGACCCTTTGAAGTCATATTGCATGGTACCCATTACACGGGTCTCAACTCTCCAGGTTTAAGGTATTCTTCCTTCAGCTAAAACATGCATGTGGAAACCAGAGCATGATCAACCGTGTGAATGGGAGACGTGTTCAAATATGTCTCAGTTTTCCTCCCCTGGTACTCGGGTGCAACATTCCAGACGGTTTACTCACACCCTCCCCACTTGGAGAGTCAGCGCCTTTAACCTCCTGTTTGGCCCAGTTTGCAATTTCTGCGGAAGATGAACAGGAATAGGGAGAACCAATGAGAGACTAGCTGGAGGTGTCTGGACGGGCAAATTTAACTCTCATTTCCCACCAGGAAGAGGAAATAACCAAAGGCTCAGCGTGCCGTGCCGGAAAAAGATTAGGGCCTGAAGCCATCCTGCGGTGTTGCGGCCAGCTCACAAGAAAGCGAGTTGAAGAAAGGAGCTCAAGGGCACTGTAATTCACAAAACTGTAGAGTTATAAATGACAGCTTTCGTCCAAAAATATACTGAAGTAAGGCTGCCAAGAGGACTTGAAAGCGGGGCAGAATTGCAGGAAACCGATTTCAGGAGGTAGACTGGAATTGCATTTCAAGCATAGGAAAAGAGGCAGAACGTCCACAATGATGCACTTGGCCAAAAAGGGTGCATGCGTTTTTTCCTGAATATATTCAGGAAAAAACGCATGCGCCCTTTTTGACCAACCAAGCAAGCTTACAATGGAAATTGGCACTACAATGAAGTCTCACTTCCCCCCGGTCAAAAGGGACATCTGAAAAAAGTGTAAAATCCAGAAAGGCAGGACAGGCCATGGAGAACTGGGAGCCTTGTTATGCTGATGGGCGGGATGTAAATTGCCAACAGCCACTCGGGAGAAGTGTATGGGGTTTCCTGAAACATCTAAAAAACAAAGCAACAGAGCCTAGGGCACTTCCACTTATGGTCTTATAGCTTAGGGAAATTAAAATCAAAAAGACACAGCCACCCCAATGTTTGAGACGCCTCTGTTTACAAGAACCTCGTTTACAGTACAAGTTCCATATCAGAGAAAGTGAAAAATGGATAAAGAACTTGTGGTACTTACGTACAATGCAGTATCACTCAGCAATGAAATCTATGTCATCAGGCCCGTAGCAGCATAATGAGTGGATTCAGGTACGATGATTCTAATTGAAATAAGTCACACAGAAAAAGAAACATCATAAGATATCACTAATACACGGAATGTAAACTGGGCTACACAGGAACTGAATTCCAAAACAGAACAGGGTCTCAAATTTAGAAAACCAACTTATGCTTGCTTAAGGGGAAAGGTGAGTTGGGGTGCTGCATAAAACCAGAGATTGAAATGAGCACAGATAAAGTTCCTTAAGCCAAATATGGAATAGACAAGAGCTACTCCTTGCTCAACGAAATGGATTCAACACCCCATATTAAACGCCTAAGAATATACCTGACTAGTAAGTATCTTAAAACCTATGGATTGCTATGTCTCCGAAAGAGAATCAAGCGTGTGTACAGGGGTATAAACGCAGCAGTGATAGGATTGGAGAGGTTCGGTGAGCAAATGAAGACCCTTTGAAGTCATATTGCATGGTACCCATTACACGGGTCTCAACTCTCCAGGTTTAAGGTATTCTTCCTTCAGCTAAAACATGCATGTGGTACCCAGAGTATGATCAACCATGTGATCGGGACACGTGTTCAAATATGTCTCAGTTTTCCTCCCCTGGTACTCGGGTGCAACATTCCAGACGCTTTACTAACACTCTCCCCACTTGGAGAGTGAACGCCTTTAACCTCCTGTTTGGCCCAGTTTGCAATTTCTGCGGAAGATGAACAGGAATAGGGAGAACCAATGAAAGACTAGCTGGAGGTGTCTGGACGGGCAAATTTAACTCTCATTTCCCACCAGGAAGAGGAAATAACCAAAGGCTCAGCGTGCCGTGCCGGAAACAGATTAGGGCCTGAAGCCATCCTGTGGTGTTGCGGCCAGCTCACAAGAAAGCGAGTTGAAGAAAGGAGCTCAGGGGCACTGTAATTCACAAAACTGTAGAGTTATAAATGACAGCTATCGTCCAAAAATATACTGAAGTAAGGCTGCCAAGAGGACTTGAAAGCGGGGCAGAATTGCAGGAAACCGATTTCAGGAGGTAGACTGGAATTGCATTGAAAGCATAGGAAAAGAGGCAGAACGTCCACAATGATGCACTTGGCCAAAAAGGGCGTATGCGTTTTTTCCTGAATATATTCAGGAAAAAACGGATACGCCCTTTTTGGCCAACCAAGCAAACTTGCAAAGGAAATCTGCACTACAATGAAGTCTCACTTCCCCCCGGTCAAAAGGGCCATCTGAAAAATGTGTAAAATCCAGAAAGGCAGGAAGGGCCATGGAGAACTGGGAGCCTTGTTATGCTGATGGGCGGGATGTAAATTGCCAACAGCCACTCAGGAGAAGTGTATGGTGTTTCCTGAAACATCTAAAAAACAAAGCAACAGAGCCTAGGGCACTTCCACTTATGGTCCTATAGCTTAGGGAAATTAAAATCAAAAAGACACAGCCACCCCAAAGTTTGGGACGCCTCTGTTTACAAGAACCTCGTTTACAGTACAAGTTCAACATCGCAGAAAGTGAAAATGGATAAAGAAGTTGTGGTATTTACTTACAAAGCAATATCACTCAGCAATGAAATCTATGTCATCAGGCCCTTAGCAGCACAATGAGTGGATTCAGGTATGATGATTCTAACTGAAATAAGTCACACAGAAAAAGAAACATCATAGGATATCACTAATACACGGAATGTAAACTTGGCTACACAGGAACTGAATTCCAAAACAGAACAGGGTCTCAAATTTAGAAAACCAACTTATGCTTGCTTAAGGGGAAAGGTGAGTTGGGGTGCTGCATAAAACCAGGATTGAAATGAGCACAGATAAAGTTCCTTAAGCCAAATATGGAATAGACAAGAGCTACTCCTTGCTCAATGAAATGGACTCAACACAGCATATTAAACGCCTAAGAATGTACCTGACTAGTAAGTATCTTAAAACCTATGGATTGCTATGTCTCCAAAAGAGAATCAAGCGTGTGTACAGGGGCATAAACGCAGCAGTGATAGGATTGGAGAGGTTCGGTGAGCAAATGAAGACCCTTTGAAGTCATATTGCATGGTACCCATTCCACGGGTCTCAACTCTCCAGGTTTAAGGTATTCTTCCTTCAGCTAAAACATGCATGTGGAACCCAGTGTATGATCAACCGTGTGAACGGGAGACGTGTTCAAATATGTCTCAGTTTTCCTCCCCTGGTACTCGGGTGCAACATTCCAGACACTTTACTAACACTCTCCCCACTTGGAGAGTCAGCGCCTTTAACCTCCTGTTTGGCCCAGTTTGCAATTTCTGCGGAAGACGAACAGGAATAGGGAGAACCAATGAGAGACTAGCTGGAGGTGTCTGGACGGGCAAATTTAACTCTCATTTCCCACCAGGAAGAGGAATTAACCAAAGGCTCAGCGTGCCATGCCGGAACCAGATTAGGGCCTGAAGCCATCCTGTGGTGTTGCGGCCAGCTCACAAGAAAGCGAGTTGAAGAAAGGAGCTCAGGGGCACTGTAATTCACAAACCTGCAGAGTTATAAATGACAGCTATCGTCCAAAAATATACTGAAGTAAGGCTGCCAAGAGGACTTGAAAGCGGGGCAGAATTGCAGGAAACCGATTTCAGGAGGTAGACTGGAATTGCATTGAAAGCATAGGAAAAGAAGCAGAACGTCCACAATGATGCACTTGGCCAAAAAGGGCGTATGCGTTTTTTCCTGAATATATTCAGGAAAAAACGCATACGCCCTTTTTGGCCAACCAAGCAAGCTTGCAAAGGAAATCTGCACTACAATGAAGTCTCACTTCCCCCCGGTCAAAAGGGCCATCTGAAAAAAGTGTAAAATCCAGAAAGGCAGGACAGGCCATGGAGAACTGGGAGCCTTTTTATGCTGATGGGCGGGATGTAAACTGCCAACAGACACTCAGGAGAAGTGTATGGTGTTTCCTGAAACATCTAAAAAACAAAGCAACAGAGCCTAGGGCACTTCCACTTATGGTCCTATAGCTTAGGGAAATTAAAATCAAAAAGATACAGCCACCCCAAAGTTTGGGACGCCTCTGTTTGCAAGAACCTCGTTTACCGTACAAGTTCAATGTCACAGAAAGTGAAAAATGGATAAAGAACTTGTGGTACTTACGTACAATGCAGTATCACTCAGCAGTGAAATCTATGTCATCAGGCCCGTAGCAGCATATTAAGTGGATTCAGGTATGATGATTCTAACTGAAATAAGACACACAGAAAAAGAAACATCATAAGATATCACTAATACACGGAATGTAAACTTGGCTAAACAGGAACTGAATTACAGAACAGAACAGGGTCTCAAATTTAGAAAACCAACTTATGCTTGCTTAAGGGGAAAGGTGAGTTGGGGTGCTGCATAAAACCAGAGATTGAAATGAGCACAGATAAAGTTCCTTAAGCCAAATATGGAATAGACAAGAGCTACTCCTTGCTCAACGAAATGGACTCAACACCCCATATTAAACGCCTAAGAATGTACCTGACTAGTAAGTATCTTAAAACCTATGGATTGCTATGTCTCCTAAAGAGAATCAAGCGTGTGTACAGGGGCATAAACGCAGCAGTGATAGGATTGGAGAAGTTCGGTGAGCAAATGAAGACCCTTTGAAGTCATATTGCATGGTATCCATTCCACGGGTGTCAACTCTCCAGGTTTAAGGTATTCTTCCTTCAGCTAAAACATGCATGTGGAACCCAGAGTATGATCAACCGTGTGAACGGGAGACGTGTTCAAATATGTCTCAGTTTTCCTCCCCTGGTACTCGGGTGCAACATTCCAGACGCTTTACTAACACTCTCCCGACTTGGAGACTCAGTCCCTTTAACCTCCTGTTTGGCCCAGTTTGCAATTTCTGTGGAAGATGAACAGGAATAGCGAGAACCAATGAGAGACTAGCTGGAGGTGTCTGGACGGGCAAATTTAACTCTCATTTCCCACCAGGAAGAGGAAATAACCAAAGGCTCAGCGTGCCGTGCCGGAACCAGATTAGGGCCTGAAGCCATCCTGCGGTGTTGCGGCCAGCTCACAAGAAAGAGAGTTGAAGAAAGGAGCTCAGGGGCACTGTAATTCACAAACCTGCAGAGTTATAAATGACAGCTATCGTCCAAAAATATACTGAAGTAAGGCTGCCAAGAGGACTTGAAAGCGGGGCAGAATTGCAGGAAACCAATTTCAGGAGGTAGACTGGAATTGCATTGAAAGCATAAGAAAAGAGGCAGAACGTCCACAATGATGTACTTGGCCAAAAAGGGCATATGCGTTTTTTCCTGAATATATTCAGGAAAAAACGCATACGCACTTTTTGGCCAACCAAGCAAGCTTGCAAAGGAAATCTGCACTACAATGAAGTCTCACTTCCCCCCGGTCAAAAGGGCCATCTGAAAAAAGTGTAAAATCCAGAAAGGCAGGACAGGCCATGGAGAACTGGGAGCCTTGTTATGCTGATGGGCGGGATGTAAATTGCCAACAGACACTGGGGAGAAGTGTATGGTGTTTCCTGAAACATCTAAAAAACAAAGCAACAGAGCCTAGGGCACTTCCACTTATGGTCCTATAGCTTAGGAAAATTAAAATAAAAAAGACACAGCCACCCCAAAGTTTGGGACGCCTCTGTTTACAAGAAGCTCGTTTACATTACAAGTTCAACATCGCAGAAAGTGAAAAATGGATAAAGAAGTTGTGGTATTTACTTACAAAGCAATGTCACTCAGCAATGAAATCTATGTCATCTGGCCCGTAGCAGCACAATGAGTGGATTCAGGTATGATGATTCTAACTGAAATAAGTCAAACAGAAAAAGAAACATCATAAGATATCAGTAATACACGGAATGTAAACTTGGCTACACAGGAACTGAATTACAGAACAGAACAGGGTCTCAAATTTAGAAAACCAACTTATGCTTGCTTAAGGGTAAAGGTGAGTTGGGGTGCTGCATAAAACCAGAGATTGAAATGAGCACAGATAAAGTTCCTTAAGCCAAATATGGAATAGACAAGAGCTACTCCTTGCTCAACGAAATGGACTCAACACCGCATATTAAACGCCTAAGAATGTACCTGACTAGTAAGTATCTTAAAACCTATGGATTGCTATGTCTCCAAAAGAGAAGCAAGCATGTGTACAGGGGCATAAACGCAGCAGTGATAGGATTGGAGAGGTTCGGTGAGCAAATGAAGACCCTTTGAAGTCATATTGCATGGTACCCATTCCACGGGTTTCAACTACCCAGGTTTAAGGTATTCTTCCTTCAGCTAAAACATGCATGTGGAACCTAGAGTATGATCAACCATGTGATCGGGAGACGTGTTCAAATATGTCTCAGTTTTCCTCCCCTGGTACTCGGGTGCAACATTCCAGACGCTTTACTAACACTCTCCCGACTTGGAGAGTCAGTCCCTTTAACCTCCTGTTTGGCCCAGTTTGCAATTTCTGCGGAAGATGAACAGGAATAGGGAGAACCAATGAGAGACTAGATGGAGGTGTCTGGACGGGCAAATTTAACTCTCATTTCCCACCAGGAAGAGGAAATAACCAAAGGCTCAGCGTGCCGTGCCGGAACCAGATTAGGGCCTGAAGCCATCCTGCGGTGTTGCGGCCAGGTCACAAGAAAGCGAGTTGAAGAAAGGAGCTCAGGGGCACTGTAATTCACAAACCTGCAGAGTTATAAATGACAGCTATCGTCCAAAAATATACTGAAGTAAGGCTGCCAAGAGGACTTGAAAGCGGGGCAGAATTGCAGGAAACCGATTTCAGGAGGTAGACTGGAA
This sequence comes from Globicephala melas, assembly GCF_963455315.2. NCBI lineage: Eukaryota > Metazoa > Chordata > Mammalia > Artiodactyla > Delphinidae > Globicephala > Globicephala melas. The sequence goes on from NW_027207286.1 coordinate 650,466, forward strand.
TTGCATTGAAAGCATAGGAAAAGAGGCAGAACGTCCACAATGATGCACTTGGCCAAAAAGGGCGTATGCGTTTTTTCCTGAATATATTCAGGAAAAAACGCATACGCCATTTTTGGCCAACCAAGCAAACTTGCAAAGGAAATCTGCACTACAATGAAGTCTCACTTCCCCCCGGTCAAAAGGGCCATCTGAAAAAAGTGTAAAATCCAGAAAGGCAGGACAGGCCATGGAGAACTGGGAGCCTTGTTATGCTGATGGGCGGGATGTAAATTGCCAACAGACACTCGGGAGAAGTGTATGGTGTTTCCTGAAACATCTAAAAAACAAAGCAACAGAGCCTAGGGCACTTCCACTTATCGTCCTATAGCTTAGGGAAATTAAAATCAAAAAGACACAGCCACCCCAAAGTTTGGGAAGCCTCTGTTTACAAGAACCTCATTTACAGTACAAGTTCAACATCGCAGAAAGTGAAAAATGGATAAAGAACTTGTTGTACTTACGTACAATGCAGTATCACTCAGCAATGAAATCTATGTCATCTGGTCCGTAGCAGCATAATGAGTGGATTCAGGTACGATGATTCTAACTGAAATAAGTCACACAGAAAAAGAAACATCATAAGATATCACTAATACACGGAATGTAAACTTGGCTACACCGGAACTGAATTCCAAAACAGAACAGGGTCTCAAATTTAGAAAACCAACTTATGCTTGCTTAAGGGTAAAGGTGAGTTGGGGTGCTGCATAAAACCAGAGATTGAAATGAGCACAGATAAAGTTCCTTAAGCCAAATATGGAATAGACAAGAGCTACTCCTTGCTCAACGAAATGGACTCAACACCCCATATTAAACGCCTAAGAATGTACCTGACTAGTAAGTATCTTAAAACCTATGGATTGCTATGTCTCCAAAAGAGAATCAAGCGTGTGTACAGGGGCATAAACGCAGCAGTGATAGGATTGGAGAGGTTCGGTGAGCAAATGAAGACCCTTTGAAGTCATATTGCATGGTACCCATTCCACGGGTCTCAACTCTCCAGGTTTAAGGTATTCTTCCTTCAGCTGAAACTTGCATGTGGAACCCAGAGTATGATCAACCATGTGAACGGGAGAAGTGTTCAAATATGTCTCAGTTTTCCTCCCATGGTACTCGGGTGCAACATTCCAGACGCTTTACTAACACTCTCCCCACTTGGAGAGTCAGCCCCTTTAACCTCCTGTTTGGCCCAGTTTGCAATTTCTGCGGAAGATGAACAGGAATAGGGAGAACCAATGAGAGACTAGCTGGAGGTGTCTGGACGGGCAAATTTAACTCTCATTTCCCACCAGGAAGAGGAAATAACCAAAGGCTCAGCGTGCCGTGCCGGAACCAGATTAGGGCCTGAAGCCATCCTGCGGTGTTGCGGCCAGCTCACAAGAAAGCGAGTTGAAGAAAGGAGCTCAGGGGCACTGTAATTCACAAACCTGCAGAGTTATAAATGACAGCTATCGTCCAAAAATATACTGAAGTAAGGCTGCCAAGAGGACTTGAAAGCGGGGCAGAATTGCAGGAAACCGATTTCAGGAGGTAGACTGGAATTGCATTGAAAGCATAGGAAAAGAGGCAGAACGTCCACAATGATGTACTTGGCCAAAAAGGGCGTATGCGTTTTTTTCTGAATATATTCAGGAAAAAACGCATACGCCCTTTTTGGCCAACCAAGCAAGCTTGCAAAGGACATCTGCACTACAATGAAGTCTCACTTACCCCCGGTCAAAAGGGCCATCTGAAAAAAGTGTAAAATCCAGAAAGGCAGGACAGGCCATGGAGAATTGGGAGCCTTGTTATGCTGATGGGCGGGATGTAAATTGCCAACAGACACTCGGGAGAAGTGTATGGTGTTTCCTGAAACATCTAAAAAACAAAGCAACAGAGCCTAGGGCACTTCCACTTATGGTCCTATAGCTTAGGAAAATTAAAATAAAAAAGACACAGCCACCCCAAAGTTTGGGACGCCTCTGTTTACAAGACCCTCATTTACAGTACAAGTTCAACATCGCAGAAAGTGAAAAATGGATAAAGAACATGTGGTACTTACGTACAATGCAGTATCACTCAGCAATGAAATCTATGTCATCAGGCCCGTAGCAGCATAATGAGTGGATTCAGGTATGATGATTCTAACTGAAATAAGTCACACAGAAAAAGAAACATCATAAGATATCACTAATACACGGAATGTAAACTTGGCTACACAGGAACTGAATTCCAAAACAGAACAGGGTCTCAAATTTAGAAAACCAACTTATGCTTGCTTAAGGGGAAAGGTGAGTTGGGGTGCTGCATAAAACCAGAGATTGAAATGAGCACAGATAAAGTTCCTTAAGCCAAATATTGAATAGACAAGAGCTACTCCTTGCTCAACGAAATGGACACAACACCCCATATTAAACGCCTAAGAATGTACCTGACTAGTAAGTATCTTAAAACCTATGGATTGCTATGTCTCCAAAAGAGAATCAAGCGTGTGTACAGGGGCATAAACGCAGCAGTGATAGGATTGGAGAGGTTCGGTGAGCAAATGAAGACCCTTTGAAGTCATATTGCATGGTACCCATTCCACGGGTTTCAACTACCCAGGTTAAAGGTATTCTTCCTTCAGCTAAAACATGCATGTGGAACCTAGAGTATGATCAACCATGTGATCGGGAGACGTGTTCAAATATGTCTCAGTTTTCGTATCCTGGTACTCGGGTGCAACATTCCAGACGCTTTACTAACACTCTCCCGACTTGGAGAGTCAGTCCCTTTAACCTCCTGTTTGGCCCAGTTTGCAATTTCTGCGGAAGATGAACAGGAATAGCGAGAACCAATGAGAGACTAGCTGGAGGTGTCTGGACGGGCAAATTTAACTCTCATTTCCCACCAGGAAGAGGAATTAACCAAAGGCTCAGCGTGCCGTGCCGGAACCAGATTAGGGCCTGAAGCCATCCTGCGGTGTTGCGGCCAGGTCACAAGAAAGCGAGTTGAAGAAAGGAGCTCAGGGGCACTGTAATTCACAAACCTGCAGAGTTATAAATGACAGCTATCGTCCAAAAATATACTGAAGTAAGGCTGCCAAGAGGACTTGAAAGCGGGGCAAAATTGCAGGAAACCGATTTCAGGAGGTAGACTGGAATTGCATTGAAAGCATAGGAAAAGAGGCAGAACGTCCACAATGATGCACTTGGCCAAAAAGGGCGTATGCGTTTTTTCCTGAATATATTCAGGAAAAAGGCATACGCCCTTTTTGGCCAACCAAGCAAACTTGCAAAGGAAATCTGCACTACAATGAAGTCTCACTTCCCCCCGGTCAAAAGGGCCATCGGAAAAAAGTGTAAAATCCAGAAAGGCAGGACAGGCCATGGAGAACTGGGAGCCTTGTTATGCTGATGGGCGGGATGTAAATTGCCAACAGACACTGGGGAGAAGTGTATGGTGTTTCCTGAAACATCTAAAAAACAAAGCAACAGAGCCTAGGGCACTTCCACGTATGGTCCTATAGCTTAGGAAAATTAAAATAAAAAAGACACAGCCACCCCAAAGTTGGGACGCCTCTGTTTACAAGAACCTCGTTTACATTACAAGTTCAACATCGCAGAAAGTGAAAAATGGATAAAGAAGTTGTGGTATTTACTTACAAAGCAATGTCACTCAGCAATGAAATCTATGTCATCTGGCCCGTAGTAGCACAATGAGTGGATTCAGGTATGATGATTCTAACTGAAATAAGTCACACAGAAAAAGAAACATCATAAGATATCACTAATACACGGAATGTAAACTGGGCTACACAGGAACTGAATTACAGAACAGAACAGGGTCTCAAATTTAGAAAACCAACTTATGCTTGCTTAAGGGTAAAGGTGAGTTGGGGTGCTGCATAACACCAGAGATTGAAATGAGCACAGATAAAGTTCCTTAAGCCAAATATGGAATAGACAAGAGCTACTCCTTGCTCAACGAAATGGACTCAACACCGCATATTAAACGCCTAAGAATGTACCTGACTAGTAAGTACCTTAAAACCTATGGATTGCTATGTCTCCGAAAGAGAATCAAGCATGTGTACAGGGGCATAAACGCAGCAGTGATAGGATTGGAGAGGTTCGGTGAGCAAATGAAGACCCTTTGAAGTCATATTGCATGGTACCCATTCCACGGGTTTCAACTACCCAGGTTTAAGGTATTCTTCCTTCAGCTAAAACATGCATGTGGAACCTAGAGTATGATCAACCATGTGATCGGGAGACGTGTTCAAATATGTCTCAGTTTTCGTACCCTGGTACTCGGGTGCAACATTCCAGACGCTTTACTAACACTCTCCCCACTTGGAGAGTCAGTCCCTTTAACCTCCTGTTTGGCCCAGTTTGCAATTCCTGCGGAAGATGAACAGGAATAGGGAGAACCAATGAGAGACTAGCTGGAGGTGTCTGGACGGGCAAATTTAACTCTCATTTCCCACCAGGAAGAGGAAATAACCAAAGGCTCAGCGTGCCGTGCCGGAACCAGATTAGGGCCTGAAGCCATCCTGCGGTGTTGCGGCCAGCTCACAAGAAAGCGAGTTGAAGAAAGGAGCTCAGGGGCACTGTAATTCACAAACCTGCAGAGTTATAAATGACAGCTATCGTCCAAAAATATACTGAAGTAAGGCTGCCAGGAGGACTTGAAAGCGGGACAGAATTGCAGGAAACCGATTTCAGGAGGTAGACTGGAATTGCATTGAAAGCATAGGAAAAGAGGCAGAACGTCCACAATGATGCACTTGACCAAAAAGGGCGTATGCGTTTTTTCCTGAGTATATTCAGGAAAAAAGGCATACGCCCTTTTTGGCCAACCAGGCAAGCTTGCAATGGAAATCGGCACTACAATGAAGTCTCACTTCCCCCCGGTCAAAAGGGCCATCTGAAAAAAGTGTAAAATCCAGAAAGGCAGGACAGGCCATGGAGAACTGGGAGCCTTGTTATGCTGATGGGCGGGATGTAAATTGCCAACAGACACTCGGGAGAAGTGTATGGTGTTTCCTGAAACATCTAAAAAACAAAGCAACAGAGCCTAGGGCACTTCCACTTATGGTCCTATAGCTTAGGGAAATTAAAATCAAAAAGACACAGCCACCCCAAAGTTTGGGACGCCTCTGTTTACAAGAACCTCGTTTACAGTACAAGTTCAACATCGCAGAAAGTGAAAAATGGATAAAGAACTTGTGGTACTTACGTACAATGCAGTATCACTCAGCAATGAAATCTATGTCATCTGGCCCGTAGCAGCATAATGAGTGGATTCAGGTACGATGATTCTAACTGAAATAAGTCACACAGAAAAAGAAACATCATAAGATATCACTAATACACGGAATGTAAACTTGGCTACACAGGAACTGAATTCCAAAACAGAACAGGGTCTCAAATTTAGGAAACCAACTTATGCTTGCTTAAGGGGAAAGGTGAGTTGGGGTGCTGCATAAAACCAGAGATTGAAATGAGCACAGATAAAGTTCCTTAAGCCAAATATGGAATAGACAAGAGCTACTCCTTGCTCAACGAAATGGACTCAACACCCCATATTAAACGCCTAAGAATGTACCTGACTAGTAAGTATCTTAAAACCTATGGATTGCTATGTCTCCGAAAGAGAATCAAGCATGTGTACAGGGACATAAACGCAGCAGTGATAGGATTGGAGAGGTTCGGTGAGCAAATGCAGACCCTTTGAAGTCATATTGCATGGTACCCATTACACGGGTCTCAACTCTCCAGGTTTAAGGTATTCTTCCTTCAGCTAAAACATGCATGTGGAACCCAGAGTATGATCAACCGTGTGAACGGGAGACGTGTTCAAATATGTCTCAGTTTTCCTCCCCTGGTACTCGGGTGCAACATTCAAGATGCTTTACTAACACTCTCCCCACTTGGAGAATCAGCGCCTTTAACCTCCTGTTTGGCCCAATTTGCAATTTCTGCGGAAGATGAACAGGAATAGCCAGAACCAATGAGAGACTAGCTGGAGGTGTCTGGACGGGCAAATTTAACTCTCATTTCCCACCAGGAAGAGGAAATAACCAAAGGCTCAGCGTGCTGTGCCGGAACCAGATTAGGGCCTGAAGCCATCCTGTGGTGTTGCGGCCAGCTCAAAAGAAAGCGAATTGAAGAAAGGAGCTCAGGGGCACTGTAATTCACAAACCTGCAGAGTTATAAATGACAGCTATCGTCCAAAAATATACTGAAGTAAGGCTGCCAAGAGGACTTGAAAGCGGGGCAGAATTGCAGGAAACCGATTTCAGGAGGTAGACTGGAATTGCATTGAAAGCATAGGAAAAGAGGCAGAACGTCCACAATGATGCACTTGGCCAAAAAGGGCGTATGCGTTTTTTCCTGAATATATTCAGGAAAAAGGCATACGCCCTTTTTGGCCAACCAAGCAAACTTGCAAAGGAAATCTGCACTACAATGAAGTCTCACTTCCCCCCGGTCAAAAGGGCCATCGGAAAAAAGTGTAAAATCCAGAAAGGCAGGACAGGCCATGGAGAACTGGGAGCCTTGTTATGCTGATGGGCGGGATGTAACTTGCCAACAGACACTCGGGAGAAGTGTATGGTGTTTCCTGAAACATCTAAAAAACAAAGCAACAGAGCCTAGGGCACTTCCACTTATCGTCCTATAGCTTAGGGAAATTAAAATCAAAAAGACACAGCCACCCCAAAGTTTGGGACGCCTCTGTTTACAAGAACCTCATTTACAGTACAAGTTCAACATCGCAGAAAGTGAAAAATGGATAAAGAACTTGTGGTACTTACGTACAATGCAGTATCACTCAGCAATGAAATCTATGTCATCTGACCCGTAGCAGCATAATGAGTGGATTCAGGTACGATGATTCTAACTGAAATAAGTCACACAGAAAAAGAAACATCATAAGATATCACTAATACACGGAATGTAAACTTGGCTACACAGGAACTGAATTCCAAAACAGAACAGGGTCTCAAATTTAGAAAACCAACTTATGCTTGCTTAAGGGGAAAGGTGAGTTGGGGTGCTGCATAAAACCAGAGATTGAAATGAGCACAGATAAAGTTCCTTAAGCCAAATATGGAATAGACAAGAGCTACTCCTTGCTCAACGAAATGGACTCAACACCCCATATTAAACGCCTAAGAATGTACCTGACTAGTAAGTATCTTAAAACCTATGGATTGCTATGTCTCCAAAAGAGAATCAAGCGTGTGTACAGGGGCATAAACGCAGCAGTGATAGGATTGGAGAGGTTCGGTGAGCAAATGAAGACCCTTTGAAGTCATATTGCATGGTACCCATTCCACGGGTTTCAACTACCCAGGTTAAAGGTATTCTTCCTTCAGCTAAAACATGCATGTGGAACCTAGAGTATGATCAACCATGTGATCGGGAGACGTGTTCAAATATGTCTCAGTTTTCGTATCCTGGTACTCGGGTGCAACATTCCAGACGCTTTACTAACACTCTCCCGACTTGGAGAGTCAGTCCCTTTAACCTCCTGTTTGGCCCAGTTTGCAATTTCTGTGGAAGATGAACAGGAATAGCGAGAACCAATGAGAGACTAGCTGGAGGTGTCTGGACGGGCAAATTTAACTCTCATTTCCCACCAGGAAGAGGAATTAACCAAAGGCTCAGCGTGCCGTGCCGGAACCAGATTAGGGCCTGAAGCCATCCTGCGGTGTTGCGGCCAGGTCACAAGAAAGCGAGTTGAAGAAAGGAGCTCAGGGGCACTGTAATTCACAAACCTGCAGAGTTATAAATGACAGCTATCGTCCAAAAATATACTGAAGTAAGGCTGCCAAGAGGACTTGAAAGCGGGGCAGAATTGCAGGAAACCGATTTCAGGAGGTAGACTGGAATTGCATTGAAAGCATAGGAAAAGAGGCAGAACGTCCACAATGATGCACTTGGCCAAAAAGGGCGTATGCGTTTTTTCCTGAATATATTCAGGAAAAAGGCATACGCCCTTTTTGGCCAACCAAGCAAACTTGCAAAGGAAATCTGCACTACAATGAAGTCTCACTTCCCCCCGGTCAAAAGGGCCATCGGAAAAAAGTGTAAAATCCAGAAAGGCAGGACAGGCCATGGAGAACTGGGAGCCTTGTTATGCTGATGGGCGGGATGTAAATTGCCAACAGACACTGGGGAGAAGTGTATGGTGTTTCCTGAAACATCTAAAAAACAAAGCAACAGAGCCTAGGGCACTTCCACGTATGGTCCTATAGCTTAGGAAAATTAAAATAAAAAAGACACAGCCACCCCAAAGTTGGGACGCCTCTGTTTACAAGAACCTCGTTTACATTACAAGTTCAACATCGCAGAAAGTGAAAAATGGATAAAGAAGTTGTGGTATTTACTTACAAAGCAATGTCACTCAGCAATGAAATCTATGTCATCTGGCCCGTAGCAGCACAATGAGTGGATTCAGGTATGATGATTCTAACTGAAATAAGTCACACAGAAAAAGAAACATCATAAGATATCAGTAATACACGGAATGTAAACTTGGCTACACAGGAACTGAATTACAGAACAGAACAGGGTCTCAAATTTAGAAAACCAACTTATGCTTGCTTAAGGGTAAAGGTGAGTTGGGGTGCTGCATAAAACCAGAGATTGAAATGAGCACAGATAAAGTTCCTTAAGCCAAATATGGAATAGACAAGAGCTACTCCTTGCTCAACGAAATGGACTCAACACCGCATATTAAACGCCTAAGAATGTACCTGACTAGTAAGTATCTTAAAACCTATGGATTGCTATGTCTCCAAAAGAGAAGCAAGCATGTGTACAGGGGCATAAACGCAGCAGTGATAGGATTGGAGAGGTTCGGTGAGCAAATGAAGACCCTTTGAAGTCATATTGCATGGTACCCATTCCACGGGTTTCAACTACCCAGGTTTAAGGTATTCTTCCTTCAGCTAAAACATGCATGTGGAACCTAGAGTATGATCAACCATGTGATCGGGAGACGTGTTCAAATATGTCTCAGTTTTCCTCCCCTGGTACTCGGGTGCAACATTCCAGACGCTTTACTAACACTCTCCCGACTTGGAGAGTCAGTCCCTTTAACCTCCTGTTTGGCCCAGTTTGCAATTTCTGCGGAAGATGAACAGGAATAGGGAGAACCAATGAGAGACTAGATGGAGGTGTCTGGACGGGCAAATTTAACTCTCATTTCCCACCAGGAAGAGGAAATAACCAAAGGCTCAGCGTGCTGTGCCGGAACCAGATTAGGGCCTGAAGCCATCCTGCGGTGTTGCGGCCAGCTCACAAGAAAGCGAGTTGAAGAAAGGAGCTCAGGGGCACTGTAATTCACAAACCTGCAGAGTTATAAATGACAGCTATCGTCCAAAAATATACTGAAGTAAGGCTGCCAAGAGGACTTGAAAGCGGGGCAGAATTGCAGGAAACCGATTTCAGGAGGTAGACTGGAATTGCATTGAAAGCATAGGAAAAGAGGCAGAACGTCCACAATGATGCACTTGGCCAAAAAGGGCGTATGCGTTTTTTCCTGAATATATTCAGGAAAAAACGCATACGCCATTTTTGGCCAACCAAGCAAACTTGCAAAGGAAATCTGCACTACAATGAAGTCTCACTTCCCCCCGGTCAAAAGGGCCATCTGAAAAAAGTGTAAAATCCAGAAAGGCAGGACAGGCCATGGAGAACTGGGAGCCTTGTTATGCTGATGGGCGGGATGTAAATTGCCAACAGACACTCGGGAGAAGTGTATGGTGTTTCCTGAAACATCTAAAAAACAAAGCAACAGAGCCTAGGGCACTTCCACTTATCGTCCTATAGCTTAGGGAAATTAAAATCAAAAAGACACAGCCACCCCAAAGTTTGGGAAGCCTCTGTTTACAAGAACCTCATTTACAGTACAAGTTCAACATCGCAGAAAGTGAAAAATGGATAAAGAACTTGTTGTACTTACGTACAATGCAGTATCACTCAGCAATGAAATCTATGTCATCTGGTCCGTAGCAGCATAATGAGTGGATTCAGGTACGATGATTCTAACTGAAATAAGTCACACAGAAAAAGAAACATCATAAGATATCACTAATACACGGAATGTAAACTTGGCTACACCGGAACTGAATTCCAAAACAGAACAGGGTCTCAAATTTAGAAAACCAACTTATGCTTGCTTAAGGGTAAAGGTGAGTTGGGGTGCTGCATAAAACCAGAGATTGAAATGAGCACAGATAAAGTTCCTTAAGCCAAATATGGAATAGACAAGAGCTACTCCTTGCTCAACGAAATGGACTCAACACCCCATATTAAACGCCTAAGAATGTACCTGACTAGTAAGTATCTTAAAACCTATGGATTGCTATGTCTCCGAAAGAGAATCAAGCGTGTGTACAGGGGCATAAACGCAGCAGTGATAGGATTGGAGAGGTTCGGTGAGCAAATGAAGACCCTTTGAAGTCATATTGCATGGTACCCATTCCACGGGTCTCAACTCTCCAGGTTTAAGGTATTCTTCCTTCAGCTGAAACTTGCATGTGGAACCCAGAGTATGATCAACCATGTGAACGGGAGAAGTGTTCAAATATGTCTCAGTTTTCCTCCCATGGTACTCGGGTGCAACATTCCAGACGCTTTACTAACACTCTCCCCACTTGGAGAGTCAGCCCCTTTAACCTCCTGTTTGGCCCAGTTTGCAATTTCTGCGGAAGATGAACAGGAATAGGGAGAACCAATGAGAGACTAGCTGGAGGTGTCTGGACGGGCAAATTTAACTCTCATTTCCCACCAGGAAGAGGAAATAACCAAAGGCTCAGCGTGCCGTGCCGGAACCAGATTAGGGCCTGAAGCCATCCTGCGGTGTTGCGGCCAGCTCACAAGAAAGCGAGTTGAAGAAAGGAGCTCAGGGGCACTGTAATTCACAAACCTGCAGAGTTATAAATGACAGCTATCGTCCAAAAATATACTGAAGTAAGGCTGCCAAGAGGACTTGAAAGCGGGGCAGAATTGCAGGAAACCGATTTCAGGAGGTAGACTGGAATTGCATTGAAAGCATAGGAAAAGAGGCAGAACGTCCACAATGATGTACTTGGCCAAAAAGGGCGTATGCGTTTTTTTCTGAATATATTCAGGAAAAAACGCATACGCCCTTTTTGGCCAACCAAGCAAGCTTGCAAAGGACATCTGCACTACAATGAAGTCTCACTTACCCCCGGTCAAAAGGGCCATCTGAAAAAAGTGTAAAATCCAGAAAGGCAGGACAGGCCATGGAGAATTGGGAGCCTTGTTATGCTGATGGGCGGGATGTAAATTGCCAACAGACACTCGGGAGAAGTGTATGGTGTTTCCTGAAACATCTAAAAAACAAAGCAACAGAGCCTAGGGCACTTCCACTTATGGTCCTATAGCTTAGGAAAATTAAAATAAAAAAGACACAGCCACCCCAAAGTTTGGGACGCCTCTGTTTACAAGACCCTCATTTACAGTACAAGTTCAACATCGCAGAAAGTGAAAAATGGATAAAGAACATGTGGTACTTACGTACAATGCAGTATCACTCAGCAATGAAATCTATGTCATCAGGCCCGTAGCAGCATAATGAGTGGATTCAGGTATGATGATTCTAACTGAAATAAGTCACACAGAAAAAGAAACATCATAAGATATCACTAATACACGGAATGTAAACTTGGCTACACAGGAACTGAATTCCAAAACAGAACAGGGTCTCAAATTTAGAAAACCAACTTATGCTTGCTTAAGGGGAAAGGTGAGTTGGGGTGCTGCATAAAACCAGAGATTGAAATGAGCACAGATAAAGTTCCTTAAGCCAAATATTGAATAGACAAGAGCTACTCCTTGCTCAACGAAATGGACTCAACACCCTATATTAAACGCCTAAGAATGTACCTTACTAGTAAGTATCTTAAAACCTATGGATTGCTATGTCTCCAAAAGAGAATCAAGCGTGTGTACAGGGGCATAAACGCAGCAGTGATAGGATTGGAGAGGTTCGGTGAGCAAATGAAGACCCTTTGAAGTCATATTGCATGGTACCCATTCCACGGGTTTCAACTACCCAGGTTAAAGGTATTCTTCCTTCAGCTAAAACATGCATGTGGAACCTAGAGTATGATCAACCATGTGATCGGGAGACGTGTTCAAATATGTCTCAGTTTTCGTATCCTGGTACTCGGGTGCAACATTCCAGACGCTTTACTAACACTCTCCCGACTTGGAGAGTCAGTCCCTTTAACCTCCTGTTTGGCCCAGTTTGCAATTTCTGCGGAAGATGAACAGGAATAGCGAGAACCAATGAGAGACTAGCTGGAGGTGTCTGGACGGGCAAATTTAACTCTCATTTCCCACCAGGAAGAGGAATTAACCAAAGGCTCAGCGTGCCGTGCCGGAACCAGATTAGGGCCTGAAGCCATCCTGCGGTGTTGCGGCCAGGTCACAAGAAAGCGAGTTGAAGAAAGGAGCTCAGGGGCACTGTAATTCACAAACCTGCAGAGTTATAAATGACAGCTATCGTCCAAAAATATACTGAAGTAAGGCTGCCAAGAGGACTTGAAAGCGGGGCAGAATTGCAGGAAACCGATTTCAGGAGGTAGACTGGAATTGCATTGAAAGCATAGGAAAAGAGGCAGAACGTCCACAATGATGCACTTGGCCAAAAAGGGCGTATGCGTTTTTTCCTGAATATATTCAGGAAAAAGGCATACGCCCTTTTTGGCCAACCAAGCAAACTTGCAAAGGAAATCTGCACTACAATGAAGTCTCACTTCCCCCCGGTCAAAAGGGCCATCGGAAAAAAGTGTAAAATCCAGAAAGGCAGGACAGGCCATGGAGAACTGGGAGCCTTGTTATGCTGATGGGCGGGATGTAAATTGCCAACAGACACTGGGGAGAAGTGTATGGTGTTTCCTGAAACATCTAAAAAACAAAGCAACAGAGCCTAGGGCACTTCCACGTATGGTCCTATAGCTTAGGAAAATTAAAATAAAAAAGACACAGCCACCCCAAAGTTGGGACGCCTCTGTTTACAAGAACCTCGTTTACATTACAAGTTCAACATCGCAGAAAGTGAAAAATGGATAAAGAAGTTGTGGTATTTACTTACAAAGCAATGTCACTCAGCAATGAAATCTATGTCATCTGGCCCGTAGTAGCACAATGAGTGGATTCAGGTATGATGATTCTAACTGAAATAAGTCACACAGAAAAAGAAACATCATAAGATATCACTAATACACGGAATGTAAACTGGGCTACACAGGAACTGAATTACAGAACAGAACAGGGTCTCAAATTTAGAAAACCAACTTATGCTTGCTTAAGGGTAAAGGTGAGTTGGGGTGCTGCATAACACCAGAGATTGAAATGAGCACAGATAAAGTTCCTTAAGCCAAATATGGAATAGACAAGAGCTACTCCTTGCTCAACGAAATGGACTCAACACCGCATATTAAACGCCTAAGAATGTACCTGACTAGTAAGTACCTTAAAACCTATGGATTGCTATGTCTCCGAAAGAGAATCAAGCATGTGTACAGGGGCATAAACGCAGCAGTGATAGGATTGGAGAGGTTCGGTGAGCAAATGAAGACCCTTTGAAGTCATATTGCATGGTACCCATTCCACGGGTTTCAACTACCCAGGTTTAAGGTATTCTTCCTTCAGCTAAAACATGCATGTGGAACCTAGAGTATGATCAACCATGTGATCGGGAGACGTGTTCAAATATGTCTCAGTTTTCGTACCCTGGTACTCGGGTGCAACATTCCAGACGCTTTACTAACACTCTCCCCACTTGGAGAGTCAGTCCCTTTAACCTCCTGTTTGGCCCAGTTTGCAATTCCTGCGGAAGATGAACAGGAATAGGGAGAACCAATGAGAGACTAGCTGGAGGTGTCTGGACGGGCAAATTTAACTCTCATTTCCCACCAGGAAGAGGAAATAACCAAAGGCTCAGCGTGCCGTGCCGGAACCAGATTAGGGCCTGAAGCCATCCTGCGGTGTTGCGGCCAGCTCACAAGAAAGCGAGTTGAAGAAAGGAGCTCAGGGGCACTGTAATTCACAAACCTGCAGAGTTATAAATGACAGCTATCGTCCAAAAATATACTGAAGTAAGGCTGCCAGGAGGACTTGAAAGCGGGACAGAATTGCAGGAAACCGATTTCAGGAGGTAGACTGGAATTGCATTGAAAGCATAGGAAAAGAGGCAGAACGTCCACAATGATGCACTTGACCAAAAAGGGCGTATGCGTTTTTTCCTGAGTATATTCAGGAAAAAAGGCATACGCCCTTTTTGGCCAACCAGGCAAGCTTGCAATGGAAATCGGCACTACAATGAAGTCTCACTTCCCCCCGGTCAAAAGGGCCATCTGAAAAAAGTGTAAAATCCAGAAAGGCAGGACAGGCCATGGAGAACTGGGAGCCTTGTTATGCTGATGGGCGGGATGTAAATTGCCAACAGACACTCGGGAGAAGTGTATGGTGTTTCCTGAAACATCTAAAAAACAAAGCAACAGAGCCTAGGGCACTTCCACTTATGGTCCTATAGCTTAGGGAAATTAAAATCAAAAAGACACAGCCACCCCAAAGTTTGGGACGCCTCTGTTTACAAGAACCTCGTTTACAGTACAAGTTCAACATCGCAGAAAGTGAAAAATGGATAAAGAACTTGTGGTACTTACGTACAATGCAGTATCACTCAGCAATGAAATCTATGTCATCTGGCCCGTAGCAGCATAATGAGTGGATTCAGGTACGATGATTCTAACTGAAATAAGTCACACAGAAAAAGAAACATCATAAGATATCACTAATACACGGAATGTAAACTTGGCTACACAGGAACTGAATTCCAAAACAGAACAGGGTCTCAAATTTAGGAAACCAACTTATGCTTGCTTAAGGGGAAAGGTGAGTTGGGGTGCTGCATAAAACCAGAGATTGAAATGAGCACAGATAAAGTTCCTTAAGCCAAATATGGAATAGACAAGAGCTACTCCTTGCTCAACGAAATGGACTCAACACCCCATATTAAACGCCTAAGAATGTACCTGACTAGTAAGTATCTTAAAACCTATGGATTGCTATGTCTCCGAAAGAGAATCAAGCATGTGTACAGGGACATAAACGCAGCAGTGATAGGATTGGAGAGGTTCGGTGAGCAAATGCAGACCCTTTGAAGTCATATTGCATGGTACCCATTACACGGGTCTCAACTCTCCAGGTTTAAGGTATTCTTCCTTCAGCTAAAACATGCATGTGGAACCCAGAGTATGATCAACCGTGTGAACGGGAGACGTGTTCAAATATGTCTCAGTTTTCCTCCCCTGGTACTCGGGTGCAACATTCAAGATGCTTTACTAACACTCTCCCCACTTGGAGAATCAGCGCCTTTAACCTCCTGTTTGGCCCAATTTGCAATTTCTGCGGAAGATGAACAGGAATAGCCAGAACCAATGAGAGACTAGCTGGAGGTGTCTGGACGGGCAAATTTAACTCTCATTTCCCACCAGGAAGAGGAAATAACCAAAGGCTCAGCGTGCTGTGCCGGAACCAGATTAGGGCCTGAAGCCATCCTGTGGTGTTGCGGCCAGCTCAAAAGAAAGCGAATTGAAGAAAGGAGCTCAGGGGCACTGTAATTCACAAACCTGCAGAGTTATAAATGACAGCTATCGTCCAAAAATATACTGAAGTAAGGCTGCCAAGAGGACTTGAAAGCGGGGCAGAATTGCAGGAAACCGATTTCAGGAGGTAGACTGGAATTGCATTGAAAGCATAGGAAAAGAGGCAGAACGTCCACAATGATGCACTTGGCCAAAAAGGGCGTATGCGTTTTTTCCTGAATATATTCAGGAAAAAGGCATACGCCCTTTTTGGCCAACCAAGCAAACTTGCAAAGGAAATCTGCACTACAATGAAGTCTCACTTCCCCCCGGTCAAAAGGGCCATCGGAAAAAAGTGTAAAATCCAGAAAGGCAGGACAGGCCATGGAGAACTGGGAGCCTTGTTATGCTGATGGGCGGGATGTAACTTGCCAACAGACACTCGGGAGAAGTGTATGGTGTTTCCTGAAACATCTAAAAAACAAAGCAACAGAGCCTAGGGCACTTCCACTTATCGTCCTATAGCTTAGGGAAATTAAAATCAAAAAGACACAGCCACCCCAAAGTTTGGGACGCCTCTGTTTACAAGAACCTCATTTACAGTACAAGTTCAACATCGCAGAAAGTGAAAAATGGATAAAGAACTTGTGGTACTTACGTACAATGCAGTATCACTCAGCAATGAAATCTATGTCATCTGACCCGTAGCAGCATAATGAGTGGATTCAGGTACGATGATTCTAACTGAAATAAGTCACACAGAAAAAGAAACATCATAAGATATCACTAATACACGGAATGTAAACTTGGCTACACAGGAACTGAATTCCAAAACAGAACAGGGTCTCAAATTTAGAAAACCAACTTATGCTTGCTTAAGGGGAAAGGTGAGTTGGGGTGCTGCATAAAACCAGAGATTGAAATGAGCACAGATAAAGTTCCTTAAGCCAAATATGGAATAGACAAGAGCTACTCCTTGCTCAACGAAATGGACTCAACACCCCATATTAAACGCCTAAGAATGTACCTGACTAGTAAGTATCTTAAAACCTATGGATTGCTATGTCTCCAAAAGAGAATCAAGCGTGTGTACAGGGGCATAAACGCAGCAGTGATAGGATTGGAGAGGTTCGGTGAGCAAATGAAGACCCTTTGAAGTCATATTGCATGGTACCCATTCCACGGGTTTCAACTACCCAGGTTAAAGGTATTCTTCCTTCAGCTAAAACATGCATGTGGAACCTAGATTATGATCAACCATGTGATCGGGAGACGTGTTCAAATATGTCTCAGTTTTCGTATCCTGGTACTCGGGTGCAACATTCCAGACGCTTTACTAACACTCTCCCGACTTGGAGAGTCAGTCCCTTTAACCTCCTGTTTGGCCCAGTTTGCAATTTCTGTGGAAGATGAACAGGAATAGCGAGAACCAATGAGAGACTAGCTGGAGGTGTCTGGACGGGCAAATTTAACTCTCATTTCCCACCAGGAAGAGGAATTAACCAAAGGCTCAGCGTGCCGTGCCGGAACCAGATTAGGGCCTGAAGCCATCCTGCGGTGTTGCGGCCAGGTCACAAGAAAGCGAGTTGAAGAAAGGAGCTCAGGGGCACTGTAATTCACAAACCTGCAGAGTTATAAATGACAGCTATCGTCCAAAAATATACTGAAGTAAGGCTGCCAAGAGGACTTGAAAGCGGGGCAGAATTGCAGGAAACCGATTTCAGGAGGTAGACTGGAATTGCATTGAAAGCATAGGAAAAGAGGCAGAACGTCCACAATGATGCACTTGGCCAAAAAGGGCGTATGCGTTTTTTCCTGAATATATTCAGGAAAAAGGCATACGCCCTTTTTGGCCAACCAAGCAAACTTGCAAAGGAAATCTGCACTACAATGAAGTCTCACTTCCCCCCGGTCAAAAGGGCCATCGGAAAAAAGTGTAAAATCCAGAAAGGCAGGACAGGCCATGGAGAACTGGGAGCCTTGTTATGCTGATGGGCGGGATGTAAATTGCCAACAGACACTGGGGAGAAGTGTATGGTGTTTCCTGAAACATCTAAAAAACAAAGCAACAGAGCCTAGGGCACTTCCACGTATGGTCCTATAGCTTAGGAAAATTAAAATAAAAAAGACACAGCCACCCCAAAGTTGGGACGCCTCTGTTTACAAGAACCTCGTTTACATTACAAGTTCAACATCGCAGAAAGTGAAAAATGGATAAAGAAGTTGTGGTATTTACTTACAAAGCAATGTCACTCAGCAATGAAATCTATGTCATCTGGCCCGTAGCAGCACAATGAGTGGATTCAGGTATGATGATTCTAACTGAAATAAGTCACACAGAAAAAGAAACATCATAAGATATCAGTAATACACGGAATGTAAACTTGGCTACACAGGAACTGAATTACAGAACAGAACAGGGTCTCAAATTTAGAAAACCAACTTATGCTTGCTTAAGGGTAAAGGTGAGTTGGGGTGCTGCATAACAGAGATTGAAATGAGCACAGATAAAGTTCCTTAAGCCAAATATGGAATAGACAAGAGCTACTCCTTGCTCAACGAAATGGACTCAACACCGCATATTAAACGCCTAAGAATGTACCTGACTAGTAAGTACCTTAAAACCTATGGATTGCTATGTCTCCGAAAGAGAATCAAGCATGTGTACAGGGGCATAAACGCAGCAGTGATAGGATTGGAGAGGTTCGGTGAGCAAATGAAGACCCTTTGAAGTCATATTGCATGGTACCCATTCCACGGGTTTCAACTACCCAGGTTTAAGGTATTCTTCCTTCAGCTAAAACATGCATGTGGAACCTAGAGTATGATCAACCATGTGATCGGGAGACGTGTTCAAATATGTCTCAGTTTTCGTACCCTGGTACTCGGGTGCAACATTCCAGACGCTTTACTAACACTCTCCCCACTTGGAGAGTCAGTCCCTTTAACCTCCTGTTTGGCCCAGTTTGCAATTCCTGCGGAAGATGAACAGGAATAGGGAGAACCAATGAGAGACTAGCTGGAGGTGTCTGGACGGGCAAATTTAACTCTCATTTCCCACCAGGAAGAGGAAATAACCAAAGGCTCAGCGTGCCGTGCCGGAACCAGATTAGGGCCTGAAGCCATCCTGCGGTGTTGCGGCCAGCTCACAAGAAAGCGAGTTGAAGAAAGGAGCTCAGGGGCACTGTAATTCACAAACCTGCAGAGTTATAAATGACAGCTATCGTCCAAAAATATACTGAAGTAAGGCTGCCAGGAGGACTTGAAAGCGGGACAGAATTGCAGGAAACCGATTTCAGGAGGTAGACTGGAATTGCATTGAAAGCATAGGAAAAGAGGCAGAACGTCCACAATGATGCACTTGACCAAAAAGGGCGTATGCGTTTTTTCCTGAATATATTCAGGAAAAAAGGCATACGCCCTTTTTGGCCAACCAAGCAAGCTTGCAATGGAAATCTGCACTACAATGAAGTCTCACTTCCCCCCGGTCAAAAGGGCCATCTGAAAAAAGTGTAAAATCCAGAAAGGCAGGACAGGCCATGGAGAACTGGGAGCCTTGTTATGCTGATGGGCGGGATGTAAATTGCCAACAGACACTCCGGAGAAGTGTATGGTGTTTCCTGAAACATCTAAAAAACAAAGCAACAGAGCCTAGGGCACTTCCACTTATGGTCCTATAGCTTAGGGAAATTAAAATCAAAAAGACACAGCCACCCCAAAGTTTGGGACGCCTCTGTTTACAAGAACCTCGTTTACAGTACAAGTTCAACATCGCAGAAAGTGAAAAATGGATAAAGAACTTGTGGTACTTACGTACAATGCAGTATCACTCAGCAATGAAATCTATGTCATCTGACCCGTAGCAGCATAATGAGTGGATTCAGGTACGATGATTCTAACTGAAATAAGTCACACAGAAAAAGAAACATCATAAGATATCACTAATACACGGAATGTAAACTTGGCTACACAGGAACTGAATTCCAAAACAGAACAGGGTCTCAAATTTAGAAAACCAACTTATGCTTGCTTAAGGGGAAAGGTGAGTTGGGGTGCTGCATAAAACCAGAGATTGAAATGAGCACAGATAAAGTTCCTTAAGCCAAATATGGAATAGACAAGAGCTACTCCTTGCTCAACGAAATGGACTCAACACCCCATATTAAACGCCTAAGAATGTACCTGACTAGTAAGCATCTTAAAACCTATGGATTGCTATGTCTCCAAAAGAGAATCAAGCGTGTGTACAGGGGCATAAACGCAGCAGTGATAGGATTGGAGAGGTTCGGTGAGCAAATGAAGACCCTTTGAAGTCATATTGCATGGTACCCATTACACGGGTCTCAACTCTCCAGGTTTAAGGTATTCTTCCTTCAGCTAAAACATGCATGTGGAACCCAGAGTATGATCAACCGTGTGAACGGGAGACGTGTTCAAATATGTCTCAGTTTTCCTCCCCTGGTACTCGGGTGCAACATTCAAGATGCTTTACTAACACTCTCCCCACTTGGAGAATCAGCGCCTTTAACCTCCTGTTTGGCCCAATTTGCAATTTCTGCGGAAGATGAACAGGAATAGCCAGAACCAATGAGAGACTAGCTGGAGGTGTCTGGACGGGCAAATTTAACTCTCATTTCCCACCAGGAAGAGGAATTAACCAAAGGCTCAGCGTGCCGTGCCGGAACCAGATTAGGGCCTGAAGCCATCCTGCGGTGTTGCGGCCAGGTCACAAGAAAGCGAGTTGAAGAAAGGAGCTCAGGGGCACTGTAATTCACAAACCTGCAGAGTTATAAATGACAGCTATCGTCCAAAAATATACTGAAGTAAGGCTGCCAAGAGGACTTGAAAGCGGGGCAGAATTGCAGGAAACCGATTTCAGGAGGTAGACTGGAATTGCATTGAAAGCATAGGAAAAGAGGCAGAACGTCCACAATGATGCACTTGGCCAAAAAGGGCGTATGCGTTTTTTCCTGAATATATTCAGGAAAAAACGCATAGGCCCTTTTTGGCCAACCAAGCAAGCTTGCAAAGGAAATCTGCACTACAGTGAAGTCTCACTTCCCCCCGGTCAAAAGGGCCATCTGAAAAAAGTGTAAAATCCAGAAAGGCAGGACAGGCCATGGAGAACTGGGAGCCTTGTTATGCTGATGGGCGGGATGTAAATTGCCAACAGACACTCGGGAGAAGTGTATGGTGTTTCCTGAAACATCTAAAAAACAAAGCAACAGAGCCTAGGGCACTTCCACTTATGGTCCTATAGTTTAGGGAAATTAAAACAAAAAAGACACAGCCAACCCAAAGTTTGGGAAGCCTCTGTTTACAAGAACCTCCTTTACCGTACAAGTTCAATATCACAGAAAGTGAAAAATGGATAAAGAACTTGTGGTACTTACGTACAATGCAGTATCACTCAGCAATGAAATCTATGTTATCAGGCCCGTAGCAGCATAATGAGTGGATTCAGGTACGATGATTCTAACTGAAATAAGTCACACAGAAAAAGAAACGTCATAAGATATCACTAATACACGGAATGTAAACTTGGCTACACAGGAACTGAATTCCAAAACAGAACAGGATCTCAAATTTAGAAAACCAACTTATGCTTGCTTAAGGGGAAAGGTGAGTTGGGGTGCTGCATAAAACCAGAGATTGAAATGAGCACAGATAAAGTTCCTTAAGCCAAATATGGAATAGGCAAGAGCTACTCCTTGCTCAATGAAATGGACTCAACACCCCATATTAAACGCCTAAGAATGTACCTGACTAGTAAGCATCTTAAAACCTATGGATTGCTATGTCTCCAAAAGAGAATCAAGCATGTGTACAGGGGCATAAACTCAGCAGTGATAGGATTGGAGAGGTTCGGTGAGCAAATGAAGACCCTTTGAAGTCATATTGCATGGTACCCATTCCACGGGTCTCAACTCTCCAGGTTTAATGTATTCTTCCTTCAGCTAAAACATGCATGTGGAACCCAGAGTATGATCAACCATGTGATCGGGAGACGTGTTCAAATATGTCTCAGTTTTTGTACCCTGGTACTCGGGTGCAACATTCCAGACGCTTTACTAACACTCTCCCGACTTGGAGAGTCAGTCCCTTTAACCTCCTGTTTGGC
The DNA here is from genome assembly GCF_963455315.2 of Globicephala melas. Taxonomy (NCBI): domain Eukaryota; kingdom Metazoa; phylum Chordata; class Mammalia; order Artiodactyla; family Delphinidae; genus Globicephala; species Globicephala melas. The sequence goes on from NW_027207286.1 coordinate 672,221, forward strand.
CCAGTTTGCAATTTCTGCGGAAGATGAACAGGAATAGCGAGAACCAATGAGAGACTAGCTGGAGGTGTCTGGACGGGCAAATTTAACTCTCATTTCCCACCAGGAAGAGGTAATACCCAAAGGCTCAGCGTGCCGTGCCGGAACCAGATTAGGGCCTGAAGCCATCCTGCGGTGTTGCGGCCAGCTCACAAGAAAGTGAGTTGAAGAAAGGAGCTCAGGGGCACTGTAATTCACAAACCTGCAGAGTTATAAATGACAGCTATCGTCCAAAAATATACTGAAGTAAGGCTGCCAAGAGGACTTGAAAGCGGGGCAGAATTGCAGGAAACCGATTTCAGGAGGTAGACTGGAATTGCATTGAAAGCATAGGAAAAGAGGCAGAACGTCCACAATGATGCACTTGGCCAAAAAGGGCGTATGCGTTTTTTCCTGAATATATTGAAGAAAAAACGCATACGCCCTTTTTGGCCAACCAAGCAAGCTTGCAAAGGAAATCTGCACTACAATGAAGTCTCACTTCCCCCCGGTCAATAGGGCCATCTGAAAAAAGTGTAAAATCCAGAAAGGCAGGACAAGCCATGGAGAACTGGGAGCCTTGTTATGCTGATGGGCGGGATGTAAATTGCCAACAGACACTCGGGAGAAGTGTATGGTGTTTCCTGAAACATCTAAAAAACAAAGCAACAGAGCCTAGGGCACTTCCACTTATGGTCCTATAGCTTAGGGAAATTAAAATCAAAAAGACACAGCCACCCCAAACTTTGGGACGCCTCTGTTTACAAGAACCTCGTTTACAGTACAAGTTCAACATCGCAGAAAGTGAAAAATGGATAAAGAAGTTGTGGTATTTCCTTACAAAGCAATATCACTCAGCAATGAAATCTATGTCATCAGGCCCGTAGCAGCACAATGAGTGGATTCAGGTATGATGATTCTAACTGAAATAAGTCACACAGAAAAAGAAACATCATAAGATATCAGTAATACACGGAATGTAAACTTGGCTACACAGGAACTGAATTACAGAACAGAACAGGGTCTCAAATTTAGAAAACCAACTTATGCTTGCTTAAGGGGAAAGGTGAGTTGGGGTGCTGCATAAAACCAGAGATTGAAATGAGCACAGATAAAGTTCCTTAAGCCAAATATGGAATAGACAAGAGCTACTCCTTGCTCAACAAAATGGACTCAACACCCCATATTAAATGCCTAAGAATGTACCTGACTAGTAAGTATCTTAAAACCTATGGATTGCTATGTCTCCAAATGAGAATCAAGCGTGTGTACAGGGGCATAAACGCAGCAGTGATAGGATTGGAGAGGTTCGGTGAGCAAATGAAGACCCTTTGAAGTCATATTTCATGGTACCCATTCCACGGGTTTCAACTACCAAGTTTTAAGGTATTCTTCCTTCAGCTAAAACATGCATGTGAAACCCAGAGTATGTTCAACAGTGTGAACGGGAGACGTGTTCAAATATGTCTCAGTTTTCCTCCCCTGGTACTCGGGTGCAACATTCCAGACGCTTTACTAACACTCTCCCCACTTGGAGAGTCATCGCCTTTAACCTCCTGTTTGGCCCAGTTTGCAATTTCTGCGGAAGATGAACAGGAATAGGGAGAACCAATGAGAGACTAGCTGGAGGTGTCTGGACGGGCAAATTTAACTCTCATTTCCCACCAGGAAGAGGAACTAACCAAAGGCTCAGCGTGCCATGCCGGAACCAGATTAGGGCCTGAAGCCATCCTGCGGTGTTGCGGCCAGCTCAAAGGAAAACGAGTTGAAGAAAGGAGCTCAGGGGCACTGTAATTCACAAACCTGCAGAGTTATAAATGACAGCTATCGTCCAAAAATATACTGAAGTAAGGCTGCCAAGAGGACTTGAAAGTGGGGCAGAATTGCAGGAAACCGATTTCAGGAGGTAGACTGGAATTGCATTGAAAGCATAGGAAAAGAGGCAGAACGTCCACAATGATGCACTTGGCCAAAAAGGGCGTATGCGTTTTTTCCTGAATATATTCAGGAAAAAACACATACGCCCTTTTTGGCCAACCAAGCAAGCTTGCAAAGGAAATCTGCACTACAATGAAGTCTCACTTCCCCCCGGTCAAAAGGGCCATCTGAAAAAAGTGTAAAATCCAGAAAGGCAGGACAGGCCATGGAGAACTGGGAGCCTTGTTATGCTGATGGGCGGGATGTAAATTGCCAACAGACACTCGGGAGAAGTGTATGGTGTTTCCTGAAACATCTAAAAAATAAAGCAACAGAGCCTAGGGCACTTCCACTTATGGCCTTATAGCTTAGGGAAATTAAAATCAAAAAGACACAGCCACCCCAAAGTTTGGGACGCCTCTGCTTACAAGAACCTCGTTTACCGTACAAGTTCAACATCGCAGAAAGTGAAAAATGGATAAAGAAGTTGTGGTATTTACTTACAAAGCAATATCACTCAGCAATGAAATCTATGTCATCAGGCCCGTAGCAGCATAATGAGTGGATCAGGTACGATGATTCTAAGTGAAATAAGTCACACAGAAAAAGAAACATCATAAGATATCAGTAATACACGGAATGTAAACTTGGCTACACAGGAACTGAATTACAGAACAGAACAGGGTCTCAAATTTAGAAAACCAACTTATGCTTGCTTAAGGGGAAAGGTGAGTTGGGGTGCTGCATAAAACCAGAGATTGAAATGAGCACAGATAAAGTTCCTTAAGCCAAATATGGAATAGACAAGAGCTACTCCTTGCTCAACGAAATGGACTCAACACCCCATATTAAATGCCTAAGAATGTACCTGACTAGTAAGTATCTTAAACCCTATGGATTGCTATGTCTCCAAAAGAGAATCAAGCATGTGTACAGGGGCATAAACGCAGCAGTGATAGGATTAGAGAGGTTCGGTGAGCAAATGAAGATCCTTTGAAGTCTTATTGCATGGTACCCATTCCACGGGTTTCAACTCTCCAGGTTTAAGGTATTCTTCCTTCAGCTAAAACATGCATGTGAAACCCAGAGTATGATCAACAGTGTGAACGGGAGACGTGTTCAAATATCTCTCAGTTTTCCTCCCCTGGTACTCGGGTGCAACATTCCAGACGCTTTACTAACACTCTCCCCACTTGGAGAGTCAGCGCCTTTAACCTCCTGTTTGACCCAGTTTGCAATTTCTGCGGAAGATGAACAGGAATAGGGAGAACCAATGAGAGACTAGCTGGAGGTGTCTGGATGGGCAAATTTAACTCTCATTTCCCACCAGGAAGAGGAACTAACCAAAGGCTCAGCGTGCCGTGCCGGAATGAGATTAGGGCCTGAAGCCATCCTGCGGTGTTGCGGCCAGCTCAAAAGAAAACGAGTTGAAGAAAGGAGCTCAGGGGCACTGTAATTCACAAACCTGCAGAGTTATAAATGACAGCTATCGTCCAAAAATATACTGAAGTAAGGCTGCCAAGAGGACTTGAAAGCGGGGCAGAATTGCAGGAAACCAATTTCAGGAGGTAGACTGGAATTGCATTGAAAGCATAGGAAAAGAGGCAGAACGTCCACAATGATGCACTTGGCCAAAAAGGGCGTATGCGTTTTTTCCTGAATATATTCAGGAAAAAACGCATACGCCCTTTTTGGCCAACCAAGCAAGCTTGCAAAGGAAATCTGCACTACAATGAAGTCTCACTTCCCCCCCCCCCCCAGTCAAAAGGGCCATCTGAAAAAAGTGTAAAATCCAGAAAGGCAGGACAGGCCATGGAAAACTGGGAGCCTCCTTATGCTGATGGGCGGGATGTAAATTGCCAACAGACACTCGGGAGAAGTGTATGGTGTTTCCTGAAACATCTAAAAAACAAAGCAACAGAGCCTAGGGCACTTCCACTTATGGTCCTATAGCTTAGGGAAATTAAAATCAAAAAGACACAGCCACCCCAAAGTTTGGGACGCCTCTGTTTACAAGAACCTCGTTTACCGTACAAGTTCAACATCGCAGAAAGTGAAAAATGGATAAAGAAGTTGTGGTATTTACTTACAAAGCAATATCACTCAGCAATGAAATCTATGTCATCAGGCCCGTAGCAGCACAATGAGTGGATTCAGGTATGATGATTCTAACTGAAATAAGTCACACAGAAAAAGAAACATCATAAGATATCAGTAATACACGGAATGTAAACTTGGCTACACAGGAACTGAATTACAGAACAGAACAGGGTCTCAAATTTAGAAAACCAACTTATGCTTGCTTAAGGGGAAAGGTGAGTTGGGGTGCTGCATAAAACCAGAGATTGAAATGAGCACAGATAAAGTTCCTTAAGCCAAATATGGAATAGACAAGAGCTACTCCTTGCTCAACAAAATGGACTCAACACCCCATATTAAATGCCTAAGAATGTACCTGACTAGTAAGTATCTTAAAACCTATGGATTGCTATGTCTCCAAATGAGAATCAAGCGTGTGTACAGGGGCATAAACGCAGCAGTGATAGGATTGGAGAGGTTCGGTGAGCAAATGAAGACCCTTTGAAGTCATATTTCATGGTACCCATTCCACGGGTTTCAACTACCAAGGTTTAAGGTATTCTTCCTTCAGCTAAAACATGCATGTGAAACCCAGAGTATGTTCAACAGTGTGAACGGGAGACGTGTTCAAATATGTCTCAGTTTTCCTCCCCTGGTACTCGGGTGCAACATTCCAGACGCTTTACTAACACTCTCCCCACTTGGAGAGTCAGCGCCTTTAACCTCCTGTTTGGCCCAGTTTGCAATTTCTGCGGAAGATGAACAGGAATAGGGAGAACCAATGAGAGACTAGCTGGAGGTGTCTGGACGGGCAAATTTAACTCTCATTTCCCACCAGGAAGAGGAACTAACCAAAGGCTCAGCGTGCCATGCCGGAACCAGATTAGGGCCTGAAGCCATCCTGCGGTGTTGCGGCCAGCTCAAAGGAAAACGAGTTGAAGAAAGGAGCTCAGGGGCACTGTAATTCACAAACCTGCAGAGTTATAAATGACAGCTATCGTCCAAAAATATACTGAAGTAAGGCTGCCAAGAGGACTTGAAAGTGGGGCAGAATTGCAGGAAACCGATTTCAGGAGGTAGAATGGAATTGCATTGAAAGCATAGGAAAAGAGGCAGAACGTCCACAATGATGCACTTGGCCAAAAAGGGCGTATGCGTTTTTTCCTGAATATATTCAGGAAAAAACACATACGCCCTTTTTGGCCAACCAAGCAAGCTTGCAAAGGAAATCTGCACTACAATGAAGTCTCACTTCCCCCCGGTCAAAAGGGCCATCTGAAAAAAGTGTAAAATCCAGAAAGGCAGGACAGGCCATGGAGAACTGGGAGCCTTGTTATGCTGATGGGCGGGATGTAAATTGCCAACAGACACTCGGGAGAAGTGTATGGTGTTTCCTGAAACATCTAAAAAATAAAGCAACAGAGCCTAGGGCACTTCCACTTATGGCCTTATAGCTTAGGGAAATTAAAATCAAAAAGACACAGCCACCCCAAAGTTTGGGACGCCTCTGTTTACAAGAACCTCGTTTACCGTACAAGTTCAACATCGCAGAAATTGAAAAATGGATAAAGAAGTTGTGGTATTTACTTACAAAGCAATATCACTCAGCAATGAAATGTATGTCATCAGGCCCGTAGCAGCATAATGAGTGGATCAGGTACGATGATTCTAACTGAAATAAGTCACACAGAAAAAGAAACATCATAAGATATCACTAATACACGGAATGTAAACTTGGCTACACAGGAACTGAATTACAGAACAGAACAGGGTCTCAAATTTAGAAAACCAACTTATGCTTGCTTAAGGGGAAAGGTGAGTTGGGGTGCTGCATAAAACCAGAGATTGAAATGAGCACAGATAAAGTTCCTTAAGCCAAATATGGAATAGACAAGAGCTACTCCTTGCTCAACAAAATGGACTCAACACCCCATATTAAATGCCTAAGAATGTACCTGACTAGTAAGTATCTTAAAACCTATGGATTGCTATGTCTCCAAATGAGAATCAAGCGTGTGTACAGGGGCATAAACGCAGCAGTGATAGGATTGGAGAGGTTCGGTGAGCAAATGAAGACCCTTTGAAGTCATATTTCATGGTACCCATTCCACGGGTTTCAACTACCAAGGTTTAAGGTATTCTTCCTTCAGCTAAAACATGCATGTGAAACCCAGAGTATGTTCAACAGTGTGAACGGGAGACGTGTTCAAATATGTCTCAGTTTTCCTCCCCTGGTACTCGGGTGCAACATTCCAGACGCTTTACTAACACTCTCCCCACTTGGAGAGTCAGCGCCTTTAACCTCCTGTTTGGCCCAGTTTGCAATTTCTGCGGAAGATGAACAGGAATAGGGAGAACCAATGAGAGACTAGCTGGAGGTGTCTGGACGGGCAAATTTAACTCTCATTTCCCACCAGGAAGAGGAACTAACCAAAGGCTCAGCGTGCCATGCCGGAACCAGATTAGGGCCTGAAGCCATCCTGCGGTGTTGCGGCCAGCTCAAAGGAAAACGAGTTGAAGAAAGGAGCTCAGGGGCACTGTAATTCACAAACCTGCAGAGTTATAAATGACAGCTATCGTCCAAAAATATACTGAAGTAAGGCTGCCAAGAGGACTTGAAAGTGGGGCAGAATTGCAGGAAACCGATTTCAGGAGGTAGACTGGAATTGCATTGAAAGCATAGGAAAAGAGGCAGAACGTCCACAATGATGCACTTGGCCAAAAAGGGCGTATGCGTTTTTTCCTGAATATATTCAGGAAAAAACACATACGCCCTTTTTGGCCAACCAAGCAAGCTTGCAAAGGAAATCTGCACTACAATGAAGTCTCACTTCCCCCCGGTCAAAAGGGCCATCTGAAAAAAGTGTAAAATCCAGAAAGGCAGGACAGGCCATGGAGAACTGGGAGCCTTGTTATGCTGATGGGCGGGATGTAAATTGCCAACAGACACTCGGGAGAAGTGTATGGTGTTTCCTGAAACATCTAAAAAATAAAGCAACAGAGCCTAGGGCACTTCCACTTATGGCCTTATAGCTTAGGGAAATTAAAATCAAAAAGACACAGCCACCCCAAAGTTTGGGACGCCTCTGCTTACAAGAACCTCGTTTACCGTACAAGTTCAACATCGCAGAAAGTGAAAAATGGATAAAGAAGTTGTGGTATTTACTTACAAAGCAATATCACTCAGCAATGAAATCTATGTCATCAGGCCCGTAGCAGCATAATGAGTGGATCAGGTACGATGATTCTAACTGAAATAAGTCACACAGAAAAAGAAACATCATAAGATATCACTAATACACGGAATGTAAACTTGGCTACACAGGAACTGAATTACAGAACAGAACAGGGTCTCAAATTTAGAAAACCAACTTATGCTTGCTTAAGGGGAAAGGTGAGGTGGGGTGCTGCATAAAACCAGAGATTGAAATGAGCACAGATAAAGTTCCTTAAGCCAAATATGGAATAGACAAGAGCTACTCCTTGCTCAACAAAATGGACTCAACACCCCATATTAAATGCCTAAGAATGTACCTGACTAGTAAGTATCTTAAACCCTATGGATTGCTATGTCTCCAAAAGAGAATCAAGCATGTGTACAGGGGCATAAACGCAGCAGTGATAGGATTAGAGAGGTTCGGTGAGCAAATGAAGATCCTTTGAAGTCTTATTGCATGGTACCCATTCCACGGGTTTCAACTCTCCAGGTTTAAGGTATTCTTCCTTCAGCTAAAACATGCATGTGAAACCCAGAGTATGATCAACAGTGTGAACGGGAGACGTGTTCAAATATCTCTCAGTTTTCCTCCCCTGGTACTCGGGTGCAACATTCCAGACGCTTTACTAACACTCTCCCCACTTGGAGAGTCAGCGCCTTTAACCTCCTGTTTGACCCAGTTTGCAATTTCTGCGGAAGATGAACAGGAATAGGGAGAACCAATGAGAGACTAGCTGGAGGTGTCTGGATGGGCAAATTTAACTCTCATTTCCCACCAGGAAGAGGAACTAACCAAAGGCTCAGCGTGCCGTGCCGGAATGAGATTAGGGCCTGAAGCCATCCTGCGGTGTTGCGGCCAGCTCAAAAGAAAACGAGTTGAAGAAAGGAGCTCAGGGGCACTGTAATTCACAAACCTGCAGAGTTATAAATGACAGCTATCGTCCAAAAATATACTGAAGTAAGGCTGCCAAGAGGACTTGAAAGCGGGGCAGAATTGCAGGAAACCGATTTCAGGAGGTAGACTGGAATTGCATTGAAAGCATAGGAAAAGAGGCAGAACGTCCACAATGATGCACTTGGCCAAAAAGGGCGTATGCGTTTTTTCCTGAATATATTCAGGAAAAAACGCATACGCCCTTTTTGGCCAACCAAGCAAGCTTGCAAAGGAAATCTGCACTACAATGAAGTCTCACTTCCCCCCCCCCCCCCGGTCAAAAGGGCCATCTGAAAAAAGTGTAAAATCCAGAAAGGCAGGACAGGCCATGGAAAACTGGGAGCCTCGTTATGCTGATGGGCGGGATGTAAATTGCCAACAGACACTCGGGAGAAGTGTATGGTGTTTCCTGAAACATCTAAAAAACAAAGCAACAGAGCCTAGGGCACTTCCACTTATGGTCCTATAGCTTAGGGAAATTAAAATCAAAAAGACACAGCCACCCCAAAGTTTGGGACGCCTCTGTTTACAAGAACCTCGTTTACCGTACAAGTTCAACATCGCAGAAAGTGAAAAATGGATAAAGAAGTTGTGGTATTTACTTACAAAGCAATATCACTCAGCAATGAAATCTATGTCATCAGGCCCGTAGCAGCACAATGAGTGGATTCAGGTATGATGATTCTAACTGAAATAAGTCACACAGAAAAAGAAACATCATAAGATATCAGTAATACACGGAATGTAAACTTGGCTACACAGGAACTGAATTACAGAACAGAACAGGGTCTCAAATTTAGAAAACCAACTTATGCTTGCTTAAGGGGAAAGGTGAGTTGGGGTGCTGCATAAAACCAGAGATTGAAATGAGCACAGATAAAGTTCCTTAAGCCAAATATGGAATAGACAAGAGCTACACCTTGCTCAACAAAATGGACTCAACACCCCATATTAAATGCCTAAGAATGTACCTGACTAGTAAGTATCTTAAAACCTATGGATTGCTATGTCTCCAAAAGAGAATCAAGCGTGTGTACAGGGGCATAAACGCAGCAGTGATAGGATTGGAGATGTTCGGTGAGCAAATGAAGACCCTTAGAAGTCATATTTCATGGTACCCATTCCACGGGTTTCAACTACCAAGGTTTAAGGTATTCTTCCTTCAGCTAAAACATGCATGTGAAACCCAGAGTATGATCAACAGTGTGAACGGGAGACGTGTTCAAATATGTCTCAGTTTTCCTCCCCTTGTACTCGGGTGCAACATTCCAGACGCTTTACTAACACTCTCCCCACTTGGAGAGTCAGCGCCTTTAACCTCCTGTTTGGCCCAATTTGCAATTTCTGCGGAAGATGAACAGGAATAGGGAGAACCAATGAGAGACTAGGTGGAGGTGTCTGGACGGGCAAATTTAACTCTCATTTCCCACCAGGAAGAGGAACTAACCAAAGGCTCAGCGTGCCATGCCAGAACCAGGTTAGGGCCTGAAGCCATCCTGCAGTGTTGCGGCCAGCTCAAAGGAAAACGAGTTGAAGAAAGGAGCTCAGGGGCACTGTAATTCACAAACCTGCAGAGTTATAAATGACAGCTATCGTCCAAAAATATACTGAAGTAAGGCTGCCAAGAGGACTTGAAAGTGGGGCAGAATTGCAGGAAACCGATTTCAGGAGGTAGACTGGAATTGCATTGAAAGCATAGGAAAAGAGGCAGAACGTCCACAATGATGCACTTGGCCAAAAAGGGCGTATGCGTTTTTTCCTGAATATATTCAGGAAAAAACACATACGCCCTTTTTGGCCAACCAAGCAAGCTTGCAAAGGAAATCTGCACTACAATGAAGTCTCACTTCCCCCCGGTCAAAAGGGCCATCTGAAAAAAGTGTAAAATCCAGAAAGGCAGGACAGGCCATGGAGAACTGGGAGCCTTGTTATGCTGATGGGTGGGATGTAAATTGCCAACAGACACTCGGGAGAAGTGTATGGTGTTTCCTGAAACATCTAAGAAACAAAGCAACAGAGCCTAGGGCACTTCCACTTATGGTCCTATAGCTTAGGGAAATTAAAATCAAAAAGACACAGCCACCCCAAAGTTTGGGACGCCTCTGTTTACAAGAACCTCGTTTACAGTACAAGTTCAACATCGCAGAAAGTGAAAAATGGATAAAGAAGTTGTGGTATTTACTTACAAAGCAATATCACTCAGCAATGAAATCTATGTCATCAGGCCCTTAGCAGCACAATGAGTGGATTCAGGTATGATGATTCTAACTGAAATAAGTCACACAGAAAAAGAAACATCATAAGATATCAGTAATACACGGAATGTAAACTTGGCTACACAGGAACTGAATTACAGAACAGAACAGGGTCTCAAATTTAGAAAACCAACTTATGCTTGCTTAAGGGGAAAGGTGAGTTGGGGTGCTGCATAAAACCAGAGATTGAAATGAGCACAGATAAAGTTCCTTAAGCCAAATATGGAATAGACAAGAGCTACTCCTTGCTCAACAAAATGGACTCAACACCCCATATTAAATGCCTAAGAATGTACCTGATTAGTAAGTATCTTAAAACCTATGGATTGCTATGTCTCCAAATGAGAATCAAGCGTGTGTACAGGGGCATAAACGCAGCAGTGATAGGATTGGAGAGGTTCGGTGAGCAAATGAAGACCCTTTGAAGTCATATTTCATGGTACCCATTCCACGGGTTTCAACTACCAAGGTTTAAGGTATTCTTCCTTCAGCTAAAACATGCATGTGAAACCCAGAGTATGTTCAACAGTGTGAACGGGAGACGTGTTCAAATATGTCTCAGTTTTCCTCCCCTGGTACTCGGGTGCAACATTCCAGACGCTTTACTAACACTCTCCCCACTTGGAGAGTCAGCGCCTTTAACCTCCTGTTTGGCCCAGTTTGCAATTTCTGCGGAAGATGAACAGGAATAGGGAGAACCAATGAGAGACTAGCTGGAGGTGTCTGGACGGGCAAATTTAACTCTCATTTCCCACCAGGAAGAGGAACTAACCAAAGGCTCAGCGTGCCATGCCGGAACCAGATTAGGGCCTGAAACCATCCTGCGGTGTTGCGGCCAGCTCAAAGGAAAACGAGTTGAAGAAAGGAGCTCAGGGGCACTGTAATTCACAAACCTGCAGAGTTATAAATGACAGCTATCGTCCAAAAATATACTGAAGTAAGGCTGCCAAGAGGACTTGAAAGTGGGGCAGAATTGCAGGAAACCGATTTCAGGAGGTAGACTGGAATTGCATTGAAAGCATAGGAAAAGAGGCAGAACGTCCACAATGATGCACTTGGCCAAAAAGGGCGTATGCGTTTTTTCCTGAATATATTCAGGAAAAAACGCATACGCCCTTTTTGGCCAAACAAGCAAGCTTGCAAAGGAAATCTGCACTACAATGAAGTCTCACTTCCCCCCGGTCAAAAGGGCCATCTGAAAAAAGTGTAAAATCCAGAAAGGCAGGACAGGCCATGGAGAACTGGGAGCCTTGTTATGCTGATGGGCGGGATGTAAATTGCCAACAGACACTCGGGAGAAGTGTATGGTGTTTCCTGAAACATCTAAAAAATAAAGCAACAGAGCCTAGGGCACTTCCACTTATGGCCTTATAGCTTAGGGAAATTAAAATCAAAAAGACACAGCCACCCCAAAGTTTGGGACGCCTCTGTTTACAAGAACCTCGTTTACCGTACAAGTTCAACATCGCAGAAATTGAAAAATGGATAAAGAAGTTGTGGTATTTACTTACAAAGCAATATCACTCAGCAATGAAATCTATGTCATCAGGCCCGTAGCAGCATAATGAGTGGATCAGGTACGATGATTCTAACTGAAATAAGTCACACAGAAAAAGAAACATCATAAGATATCACTAATACACGGAATGTAAACTTGGCTACACAGGAACTGAATTACAGAACAGAACAGGGTCTCAAATTTAGAAAACCAACTTATGCTTGCTTAAGGGGAAAGGTGAGTTGGGGTGCTGCATAAAACCAGAGATTGAAATGAGCACAGATAAAGTTCCTTAAGCCAAATATGGAATAGACAAGAGCTACTCCTTGCTCAACAAAATGGACTCAACACCCCATATTAAATGCCTAAGAATGTACCTGACTAGTAAGTATCTTAAAACCTATGGATTGCTATGTCTCCAAATGAGAATCAAGCGTGTGTACAGGGGCATAAACGCAGCAGTGATAGGATTGGAGAGGTTCGGTGAGCAAATGAAGACCCTTTGAAGTCATATTTCATGGTACCCATTCCACGGGTTTCAACTACCAAGGTTTAAGGTATTCTTCCTTCAGCTAAAACATGCATGTGAAACCCAGAGTATGTTCAACAGTGTGAACGGGAGACGTGTTCAAATATGTCTCAGTTTTCCTCCCCTGGTACTCGGGTGCAACATTCCAGACGCTTTACTAACACTCTCCCCACTTGGAGAGTCAGCGCCTTTAACCTCCTGTTTGGCCCAGTTTGCAATTTCTGCGGAAGATGAACAGGAATAGGGAGAACCAATGAGAGACTAGGTGGAGGTGTCTGGACGGGCAAATTTAACTCTCATTTCCCACCAGGAAGAGGAACTAACCAAAGGCTCAGCGTGCCATGCCGGAACCAGATTAGGGCCTGAAGCCATCCTGCGGTGTTGCGGCCAGCTCAAAGGAAAACGAGTTGAAGAAAGGAGCTCAGGGGCACTGTAATTCACAAACCTGCAGAGTTATAAATGACAGCTATCGTCCAAAAATATACTGAAGTAAGGCTGCCAAGAGGACTTGAAAGTGGGGCAGAATTGCAGGAAACCGATTTCAGGAGGTAGACTGGAATTGCATTGAAAGCATAGGAAAAGAGGCAGAACGTCCACAATGATGCACTTGGCCAAAAAGGGCGTATGCGTTTTTTCCTGAATATATTCAGGAAAAAACACATACGCCCTTTTTGGCCAACCAAGCAAGCTTGCAAAGGAAATCTGCACTACAATGAAGTCTCACTTCCCCCCGGTCAAAAGGGCCATCTGAAAAAAGTGTAAAATCCAGAAAGGCAGGACAGGCCATGGAGAACTGGGAGCCTTGTTATGCTGATGGGCGGGATGTAAATTGCCAACAGACACTCGGGAGAAGTGTATGGTGTTTCCTGAAACATCTAAAAAATAAAGCAACAGAGCCTAGGGCACTTCCACTTATGGCCTTATAGCTTAGGGAAATTAAAATCAAAAAGACACAGCCACCCCAAAGTTTGGGACGCCTCTGCTTACAAGAACCTCGTTTACCGTACAAGTTCAACATCGCAGAAAGTGAAAAATGGATAAAGAAGTTGTGGTATTTACTTACAAAGCAATATCACTCAGCAATGAAATCTATGTCATCAGGCCCGTAGCAGCATAATGAGTGGATCAGGTACGATGATTCTAAGTGAAATAAGTCACACAGAAAAAGAAACATCATAAGATATCAGTAATACACGGAATGTAAACTTGGCTACACAGGAACTGAATTACAGAACAGAACAGGGTCTCAAATTTAGAAAACCAACTTATGCTTGCTTAAGGGGAAAGGTGAGTTGGGGTGCTGCATAAAACCAGAGATTGAAATGAGCACAGATAAAGTTCCTTAAGCCAAATATGGAATAGACAAGAGCTACTCCTTGCTCAACGAAATGGACTCAACACCCCATATTAAATGCCTAAGAATGTACCTGACTAGTAAGTATCTTAAACCCTATGGATTGCTATGTCTCCAAAAGAGAATCAAGCATGTGTACAGGGGCATAAACGCAGCAGTGATAGGATTAGAGAGGTTCGGTGAGCAAATGAAGATCCTTTGAAGTCTTATTGCATGGTACCCATTCCACGGGTTTCAACTCTCCAGGTTTAAGGTATTCTTCCTTCAGCTAAAACATGCATGTGAAACCCAGAGTATGATCAACAGTGTGAACGGGAGACGTGTTCAAATATCTCTCAGTTTTCCTCCCCTGGTACTCGGGTGCAACATTCCAGACGCTTTACTAACACTCTCCCCACTTGGAGAGTCAGCGCCTTTAACCTCCTGTTTGACCCAGTTTGCAATTTCTGCGGAAGATGAACAGGAATAGGGAGAACCAATGAGAGACTAGCTGGAGGTGTCTGGATGGGCAAATTTAACTCTCATTTCCCACCAGGAAGAGGAACTAACCAAAGGCTCAGCGTGCCGTGCCGGAATGAGATTAGGGCCTGAAGCCATCCTGCGGTGTTGCGGCCAGCTCAAAAGAAAACGAGTTGAAGAAAGGAGCTCAGGGGCACTGTAATTCACAAACCTGCAGAGTTATAAATGACAGCTATCGTCCAAAAATATACTGAAGTAAGGCTGCCAAGAGGACTTGAAAGCGGGGCAGAATTGCAGGAAACCGATTTCAGGAGGTAGACTGGAATTGCATTGAAAGCATAGGAAAAGAGGCAGAACGTCCACAATGATGCACTTGGCCAAAAAGGGCGTATGCGTTTTTTCCTGAATATATTCAGGAAAAAACGCATACGCCCTTTTTGGCCAACCAAGCAAGCTTGCAAAGGAAATCTGCACTACAATGAAGTCTCACTTCCCCCCCCCCCCCGGTCAAAAGGGCCATCTGAAAAAAGTGTAAAATCCAGAAAGGCAGGACAGGCCATGGAAAACTGGGAGCCTCGTTATGCTGATGGGCGGGATGTAAATTGCCAACAGACACTCGGGAGAAGTGTATGGTGTTTCCTGAAACATCTAAAAAACAAAGCAACAGAGCCTAGGGCACTTCCACTTATGGTCCTATAGCTTAGGGAAATTAAAATCAAAAAGACACAGCCACCCCAAAGTTTGGGACGCCTCTGTTTACAAGAACCTCGTTTACCGTACAAGTTCAACATCGCAGAAAGTGAAAAATGGATAAAGAAGTTGTGGTATTTACTTACAAAGCAATATCACTCAGCAATGAAATCTATGTCATCAGGCCCGTAGCAGCACAATGAGTGGATTCAGGTATGATGATTCTAACTGAAATAAGTCACACAGAAAAAGAAACATCATAAGATATCAGTAATACAAGGAATGTAAACTTGGCTACACAGGAACTGAATTACAGAACAGAACAGGGTCTCAAATTTAGAAAACCAACTTATGCTTGCTTAAGGGGAAAGGTGAGTTGGGGTGCTGCATAAAACCAGAGATTGAAATGAGCACAGATAAAGTTCCTTAAGCCAAATATGGAATAGACAAGAGCTACTCCTTGCTCAACAAAATGGACTCAACACCCCATATTAAATGCCTAAGAATGTACCTGACTAGTAAGTATCTTAAAACCTATGGATTGCTATGTCTCCAAAAGAGAATCAAGCGTGTGTACAGGGGCATAAACGCAGCAGTGATAGGATTGGAGATGTTCGGTGAGCAAATGAAGACCCTTAGAAGTCATATTTCATGGTACCCATTCCACGGGTTTCAACTACCAAGGTTTAAGGTATTCTTCCTTCAGCTAAAACATGCATGTGAAACCCAGAGTATGATCAACAGTGTGAACGGGAGACGTGTTCAAATATGTCTCAGTTTTCCTCCCCTGGTACTCGGGTGCAACATTCCAGACGCTTTACTAACACTCTCCCCACTTGGAGAGTCAGCGCCTTTAACCTCCTGTTTGGCCCAATTTGCAATTTCTGCGGAAGATGAACAGGAATAGGGAGAACCAATGAGAGACTAGGTGGAGGTGTCTGGACGGGCAAATTTAACTCTCATTTCCCACCAGGAAGAGGAACTAACCAAAGGCTCAGCGTGCCATGCCAGAACCAGGTTAGGGCCTGAAGCCATCCTGCAGTGTTGCGGCCAGCTCAAAGGAAAACGAGTTGAAGAAAGGAGCTCAGGGGCACTGTAATTCACAAACCTGCAGAGTTATAAATGACAGCTATCGTCCAAAAATATACTGAAGTAAGGCTGCCAAGAGGACTTGAAAGTGGGGCAGAATTGCAGGAAACCGATTTCAGGAGGTAGACTGGAATTGCATTGAAAGCATAGGAAAAGAGGCAGAACGTCCACAATGATGCACTTGGCCAAAAAGGGCGTATGCGTTTTTTCCTGAATATATTCAGGAAAAAACACATACGCCCTTTTTGGCCAACCAAGCAAGCTTGCAAAGGAAATCTGCACTACAATGAAGTCTCACTTCCCCCCGGTCAAAAGGGCCATCTGAAAAAAGTGTAAAATCCAGAAAGGCAGGACAGGCCATGGAGAACTGGGAGCCTTGTTATGCTGATGGGCGGGATGTAAATTGCCAACAGACACTCGGGAGAAGTGTATGGTGTTTCCTGAAACATCTAAAAAACAAAGCAACAGAGCTTAGGGCACTGCCACTTATGGTCGTATAGCTTAGGGAAATTAAAATCAAAAAGACACAGCCACCCCAAAGTTTGGGACGCCTCTGTTTACAAGAACCTCGTTTACAGTACAAGTTCAACATCGCAGAAAGTGAAAAATGGATAAAGAAGTTGTGGTATTTACTTACAAAGCAATATCACTCAGCAATGAAATCTATGTCATCAGGCCCTTAGCAGCACAATGAGTGGATTCAGGTATGATGATTCTAACTGAAATAAGTCACACAGAAAAAGAAACATCATAAGATATCAGTAATACACAGAATGTAAACTTGGCTACACAGGAACTGAATTACAGAACAGAACAGGGTCTCAAATTTAGAAAACCAACTTATGCTTG
Organism: Globicephala melas; assembly: GCF_963455315.2. Classification (NCBI taxonomy): domain Eukaryota; kingdom Metazoa; phylum Chordata; class Mammalia; order Artiodactyla; family Delphinidae; genus Globicephala; species Globicephala melas. The sequence goes on from NW_027207286.1 coordinate 689,106, forward strand.
CTTAAGGGGAAAGGTGAGTTGGGGTGCTGCATAAAACCAGAGATTGAAATGAGCACAGATAAAGTTCCTTAAGCCAAATATGGAATAGACAAGAGCTACTCCTTGCTCAACGAAATGGACTCAACATCGCATATTAAATGCCTAAGAATGTACCTGACTAATAAGTATCTTAAAACCTATGGATTGCTATGTCTCTTAAAGAGAATCAAGCATGTGTACAGGGGCATAAACGCAGCAGTGATAGGATTGGAGAGGTTCGGTGAGCAAATGAAGACCCTTTGAAGTCATATTGCATGGTACCCATTCCACGGGTTTCAACTACCCAGGTTTAAGGTATTCTTCCTTCAGCTAAAACATGCATGTGGAACCTAGAGTATGATCAAACATGTGATCGGGAGATGTGTTCAAATATGTCTCAGTTTTCGTACCCTGGTACTCGGGTGCAACATTCCAGACGCTTTACTAACACTCTAGCGACTTGGAGAGTCAGTCCCTTTAACCTCCTGTTTGGCCCAGTTTGCAATTTCTGCGGAAGATGAACAGGAATAGCGAGAACCAATGAGAGACTAGCTGGAGGTGTCTGGACGGGCAAATATAACTCTCATTTCCCACCAGGAAGCGGAATTAACCAAAGGCTCAGCGTGCCATGCCGGAACCACATTAGGGCCTGAAGCCATCCTGCGGTGTTGCGGCCAGGTCACAAGAAAGCGAGTTGAAGAAAGGAGCTCAGGGGCACTGTAATTCACAAACCTGCAGAGTTATAAATGACAGCTATCGTCCAAAAATATACTGAAGTAAGGCTGCCAAGAGGACTTGAAAGCGGGGCAGAATTGCAGGAAACCGATTTCAGGAGGTAGACTGGAATTGCATTGAAAGCATAGGAAAAGAGGCAGAACGTCCACAATGATGCACTTGGCCAAAAAGGGCGTATGTGTTTTTTCCTGAATATATTCAGGAAAAAACGCATACGCCCTTTTTGGCCAACCAAGCAAGCTTGCAAAGGAAATCTGCACTACAATGAAGTCTCACTTCCCCCCGGTCAAAAGGGCCATCGGAAAAAAGTGTAAAATCCAGAAAGGCAGGACAGGCCATGGAAAACTGGGAGCCTTGTTATGCTGATGGGCGGGATGTAAATTGCCAACAGACACTCGGGAGAAGTGTATGGTGTTTCCTGAAACATCTAAAAAACAAAGCAACAGAGCCTAGGGCACTTCCACTTATGGTCCTATAGCTTAGGGAAATTAAAATCAAAAAGACACAGCCACCCCAAAGTTTGGGACGCCTCTGTTTACAAGAACCTCGTTTACCGTACAAGTTCAACATCGCAGAAAGTGAAAAATGGATAAAGAAGTTGTGGTATTTACTTACAAAGCAATATCACTCAGCAATGAAATCTATGTCATCAGGCCCTTAGCAGCACAATGAGTGGATTCAGGTATGATGATTCTAACTGAAATAAGTCACACAGAAAAAGAAACATCATAAGATATCACTAATACACGGAATGTAAACTTGGCTACACAGGAACTGAATTACAGAACAGAACAGGGTCTCAAATTTAGAAAACCAACTTATGCTTGCTTAAGGGGAAAGGTGAGTTGGGGTGCTGCATAAAACCAGAGATTGAAATGAGCACAGATAAAGTTCCTTAAGCCAAATATGGAATAGACAAGAGCTACTCCTTGCTCAACGAAATGGACTCAACACCGCATATTAAACGCCTAAGAATGTACCTGACTAGTAAGTATCTTAAAACCTATGGACTGCTATGTCTCCAAAAGAGAATCAAGCGTGTGTACAGGGGCATAAACGCAGCAGTGATAGGATTGGAGAGGTTCGGTGAGCAAATGAAGACCCTTTGAAGTCATATTGCATGGTACCCATTCCACGGGTTTCAACTACCCACGTTTAAGGTATTCTTCCTTCAGCTAAAACATGCATGTGGAACCCAGAGTATGATCAACCGTGTGAACGGGAGACCTGTTCAAATATGTCTCAGTTTTCCTCCCCTGGTACTCGGGTGCAACATTCCAGACGCTTTACTAACACTCTCCCCACTTGGAGAGTCAGCGCCTTTAACCTCCTGTTTGGCCCAGTTTGCAATTTCTGCGGAAGATGAACAGGAATAGGGAGAACCAATGAGAGACTAGCTGGAGGTGTCTGGACGGGCAAATTTAACTCTCATTTCCCACCAGGAAGAGGAACTAACCAAAGGCTCAGCGTGCCGTGCCGGAACCAGATTAGGGCCTGAAGCCATCCTGCGGTGTTGTGGCCAGCTCAAAAGAAAGCGAGTTGAAGAAAGGAGCTCAGGGGCACTGTAATTCACAAACCTGCAGAGTTATAAATGAGAGCTATCGTCCAAAAATATACTGAAGTAAGGCTGCCAAGAGGACTTGAAAGCGGGGCAGAATTGCAGGAAACCGATTTCAGGAGGTAGACTGGAATTGCATTGAAAGCATAGGAAAAGAGGCAGAACGTCCACAATGATGCACTTGGCCAAAAAGGGCGTATGCGTTTTTTCCTGAATATATTCAGGAAAAAACGCATACGCCCTTTTTGGCCAACCAAGCAAGCTTGCAAAGGAAATCTGCACTACAATGAAGTCTCACTTCCCCCCGGTCAAAAGGGCCATCTGAAAAAAGTGTAAAATCCAGAAAGGCAGGACAGGCCATGGAGAACTGGGAGCCTTGTTATGCTGATGGGCGGGATGTAAATTGCCAACAGACACTCGGGAGAAGTGTACGGTGTTTCCTGAAACATCTAAAAAACAAAGCAACAGAGCCTAGGGCACTTCCACTTATGGTCCTGTAGCTTAGGGAAATTAAAATCAAAAAGACACAGCCACCCCAAAGTTTGGGACGCCTCTGTTTACAAGAACCTCGTTTACAGTACAAGTTCAACATCGCAGAAAGTGAAAAATGGATAAAGAAGTTGTGGTATTTACTTACAAAGCAATATCACTCAGCAATGAAATCTATGGCATCAGGCCCGTAGCAGCACAATGAGTGGATTAAGGTATGATGATTCTAACTGAAATAAGTCACACAGAAAAAGAAACATCATAAGATATCACTAATACACGGAATGTAAACTTGGCTACACAGGAACTGAATTACAGAACAGAACAGGGTCTCAAATTTAGAAAACCAACTTATGCTTGCTTAAGGGGAAAGGTGAGTTGGGGTGCTGCATAAAACCAGAGATTGAAATGAGCACAGATAAAGTTCCTTAAGCCAAATATGGAATAGACAAGAGCTACTCCTTGCTCAACGAAATGGACTGAACACCGCATATTAAACGCGTAAGAATGTACCTGACTAGTAAGTATCTTAAAACCTATGGATTGCTATGTCTCCGAAAGAGAATCAAGCATGTGTACAGGGGCATAAATGCAGTAGTGATAGGATTGGAGAGGTTCGGTGAGCAAATGAAGACCCTTTGAAGTCATATTGCATGGTACCCATTCCACGGGTCTCAACTCTCCAGGTTTAAGGTATTCTTCCTTCAGCTAAAACATGCATGTGAAACCCAGAGTATGATCAAGAGTGTGAACAGGAGACGTGTTCAAATATGTCTCAGTTTTCCTCCCCTGGTACTCGGGTGCAACATTCCAGACGCTTTACTAACACTCTCCCCACTTGGAGAGTCAGCGCCTTTAACCTCCTGTTTGGCCCAGTTTGCAATTTCTGCGGAAGATGAACAGGAATAGGGAGAACCAATGAGAGACTAGGTGGAGGTGTCTGGACGGGCAAATTTAACTCTCATTTCCCACCAGGAAGAGGAACTAACCAAAGGCTCAGCGTGCCGTGCCGGAACCAGATTAGGGCCTGAAGCCATCCTGCGGTGTTGCGGCCAGCTCAAAAGAAAGCGAGTTGAAGAAAGGAGCTAAGGGGCACTGTAATTCACAAACCTGCAGAGTTATAAATGACAGCTATCGTCCAAAAATATACTGAAGTAAGGCTGCCAAGAGGACTTGAAAGCGGAGCAGAATTGCAGGAAACCGCTTTCAGGAGGTAGACTGGAATTGCATTGAAAGCATAGGAAAAGAGGCAGAACGTCCACAATGATGCACTTGGCCAAAAAGGGCGTATGCGTTTTTTCCTGAATATATTCAGGAAAAAACGCATACGCCCTTTTTGGCCAACCAAGCAAGCTTGCAAAGAAATCTGCACTACAATGAAGTCCCACTTCCCCCCTGTCAAAAGGGCCATCTGAAAAAAGTGTAAAATCCAGAAAGGCAGGACAGGCCATGGAGAACTGGGAGCCTTGTTATGCTGATGGGCGGGATGTAAATGGCCAACAGACACTCGGGAGAAGTGTATGGTGTTTCCTGAAACATCTAAAAAACAAAGCAACAGAGCCTAGGGCACTTCCACTTATGGTCCTATAGCTTAGGGAAATTAAAATCAAAAAGACACAGCCACCCCAAAGTTTGGGACGCCTCTTTTTACAAGAACCTCGTTTACAGTACAAGTTCAACATCGCAGAAAGTGAAAAATGGATAAAGAAGTTGTGGTATTTACTTACAAAGCAATATCACTCAGCAATGAAATCTATGTCATCAGGCCCGTAGCAGCATAATGAGTGGATTCAGGTACGATGATTCTAACTGAAATAAGTCACACAGAAAAAGAAACATCATAAGATATCACTAATACACGGAATGTAAACTGGGCTACACAGGAACTGAATTACAGAACAGAACAGGGTCTCAAATTTAGAAAACCAACTTATGCTTGCTTAAGGGGAAAGGTGAGTTGGGGTGCTGCATAAAACCAGAGATTGAAATGAGCACAGATAAAGTTCCTTAAGCCAAATATGGAATAGACAAGAGCTACTCCTTGCTCAACGAAATGGACTCAACACCGCATATTAAACGCCTAAGAATGTACCTGACTCTTAAGTATCTTAAAACCTATGGATTGCTATGTCTCCGAAAGAGAATCAAGCATGTGTACAGGGAAATAAACGCAGCAGTGATAGGATTGGAGAGGTTCGGTGAGCAAATGAAGACCCTTTGAAGTCATATTGCATGGTACCCATTCCACGGCTTTCAACTACCCACGTTTAAGGTATTCTTCCTTCAGCTAAAACATGCATGTGGAACCCAGAGTATGATCAACCGTGTGATCGGGAGACCTGTTCAAATATGTCTCAGTTTTCCTCCCCTGGTACTCGGGTGCAACATTCCAGACGCTTTACTAACACTCTCCCCACTTGGATAGTCAGCCTTTAACCTCCTGTTTAGCCCAGTTTGCAATTTCTGCGGAAGATGAACAGGAAGAGCGAGAACCAATGAGAGACTAGCTGGAGGTGTCTGGACGGGCAAATTTAACTCTCATTTCCCACCAGGAAGAGGAACTAACCAAAGGCTCAGCGTGCCATGCCGGAAACAGATTAGGGCCTGAAGCCATCCTGCGGTGTTGCGGCCAGCTCAAAAGAAAGCGAGTTGAAGAAAGGAGCTCAGGGGCACTGTAATTCACAAACCTGCAGAGTTATAAATGACAGCTATCGTCCAAAAATATACTGAAGTAAGGCTGCCAAGAGGACTTGAAAGCGGGGCAGAATTGCAGGAAACCGATTTCAGGAGGTAGACTGGAATTGCATTGAAAGCATAGGAAAAGAGGCAGAACGTCCACAATGATGCACTTGGCCAAAAAGGGCGTATGCGTTTTTTCCTGAATATATTCAGGAAAAAACGCATACGCCCTTTTTGGCCAACCAAGCAAGCTTGCAAAGGAAATCTGCACTACAATGAAGTCTCACTTCCCCCCGGTCAAAAGGGCCATCTGAAAAAAGTGTAAAATCCAGAAAGGCAGGACAGGCCATGGAGAACTGGGAGCCTTGTTATGCTGATGGGCGGGATGTAAATTGCCAACAGACACTCGGGAGAAGTGTATGGTGTTTCCTGAAACATCTAAAAAACAAAGCAACAGAGCCTAGGGCACTTCCACTTATGGTCCTGTAGCTTAGGGAAATTAAAATCAAAAAGACACAGCCACCCCAAAGTTTGGGACGCCTCTGTTTACAAGAACCTCATTTACAGTACAAGTTCAACATCGCAGAAAGTGAAAAATGGATAAAGAAGTTGTGGTATATACTTACAAAGCAATATCACTCAGCAATGAAATCTATGTCATCAGGCCCGTAGCAGCACAATGAGTGGATTCAGGTATGATGATTCTAACTGAAATAATTCACACAGTAAAAGAAACATCATAAGATATCACTAATACACGGAATGTAAACTTGGCTACACAGGAACTGAATTACAGAACAGAACAGGGTTTCAAATTTAGAAAACCAACTTATGCTTGCTTAAGGGGAAAGGTGAGTTGGGGTGCTGCATAAAACCAGAGATTGAAATGAGCACAGATAAAGTTCCTTAAGCCAAATATGGAATAGACAAGAGCTACTCCTTGCTCAACGAAATGGACTCAACACCGCATATTAAACGCGTAAGAATGTACCTGACTAGTAAGTATCTTAAAACCTATGGATTGCTATGTCTCCGAAAGAGAATCAAGCATGTGTACAGGGGCATAAACGCAGTAGTGATAGGATTGGAGAGGTTCGGTGAGCAAATGAAGACCCTTTGAAGTCATATTGCATGGTACCCATTCCACGGGTCTCAACTCTCCAGGTTTAAGGTATTCTTCCTTCAGCTAAAACATGCATGTGAAACCCAGAGTATGATCAAGAGTGTGAACAGGAGACGTGTTCAAATATGTATCAGTTTTCCTCCCCTGGTACTCGGGTGCAACATTCCAGACGCTTTACTAACACTCTCCCCACTTGGAGAGTCAGCGCCTTTAACCTCCTGTTTGGCCCAGTTTGCAATTTCTGCGGAAGATGAACAGGAATAGGGAGAACCAATGAGAGACTAGGTGGAGGTGTCTGGACGGGCAAATTTAACTCTCATTTCCCACCAGGAAGAGGAACTAACCAAAGGCTCAGCGTGCCGTGCCGGAACCAGATTAGGGCCTGAAGCCATCCTGCGGTGTTGCGGCCAGCTCACAAGAAAGCGAGTTGAAGAAAGGAGCTCAGGGGCACTGTAATTCACAAACCTGCAGAGTTATAAATGACAGCTATCGTCCAAAAATATACTGAAGTAAGGCTGCCAAGAGGACTTGAAAGCGGGGCAGAATTGCAGGAAACCGCTTTCAGGAGGTAGACTGGAATTGCATTGAAAGCATAGGAAAAGAGGCAGAACGTCCACAATGATGCACTTGGCCAAAAAGGGCGTATGCGTTTTTTCCTGAATATATTCAGGAAAAAACGCATACGCCCTTTTTGGCCAACCAAGCAAGCTTGCAAAGGAAATCTGCACTACAATGAAGTCTCACTTCCCCCCGGTCAAAAGGGCCATCTGAAAAAAGTGTAAAATCCAGAAAGGCAGGACAGGCCATGGAGAACTGGGAGCCTTCTTATGCTGATGGGTGGGATGTAAATTGCCAACAGACACTCGGGAGAAGTGTATGGTGTTTCCTGAAACATCTAAAAAACAAAGCAACAGAGCCTAGGGCACTTCCACTTATGGTCCTATAGCTTAGGGAAATTAAAATCAAAAAGACACAGCCACCCCATAGTTTGGGACGCCTCTTTTTACAAGAACCTCGTTTACAGTACAAGTTCAACATCGCAGAAAGTGAAAAATGGATAAAGAAGTTGTGGTATTTACTTACAAAGCAATATCACTCAGCAATGAAATCTATGTCATCAGGCCCGTAGCAGCATAATGAGTGGATTCAGGTACGATGATTCTAACTGAAATAAGTCACACAGAAAAAGAAACATCATAAGATATCACTAATACACGGAATGTAAACTGGGCTACACAGGAACTGAATTACAGAACAGAACAGGGTCTCAAATTTAGAAAACCAACTTATGCTTGCTTAAGGGGAAAGGTGAGTTGGGGTGCTGCATAAAACCAGAGATTGAAATGAGCACAGATAAAGTTCCTTAAGCCAAATATGGAATAGACAAGAGCTACTCCTTGCTCAACGAAATGGACTCAACACCCCATATTAAACGCCTAAGAATGTACCTTACTAGTAAGTATCTTAAAACCTATGGATTGCTATGTCTCCAAATGAGAATCAAGCGTGTGTACAGGGGCATAAACGCAGCAGTGATAGGATTGGAGAGGTTCGGTGAGCAAATGAAGACCCTTTGAAGTCATATTGCATGGTACCCATTCCACGGGTTTCAACTACCCACGTTTAAGGCATTCTTCCTTCAGCTAAAACATGCATGTGGAACCCAGAGTATGATCAACCGTGTGATCGGGAGACCTGTTCAAATATGTCTCAGTTTTCCTCCCCTGGTACTCGGGTGCAACATTCCAGACGCTTTACTAACACTCTCCCCACTTGGAGAGTCAGCGCCTTTAACCTCCTGTTTGGCCCAGTTTGCAATTTCTGTGGAAGATGAACAGGAATAGGGAGAACCAATGAGAGACTAGGTGGAGGTGTCTGGACGGGCAAATTTAACTCTCATTTCCCACCAGGAAGAGGAACTAACCAAAGGCTCAGCGTGCCGTGCCGGAACCAGATTAGGGCCTGAAGCCATCCTGTGGTGTTGCGGCCAGCTCAAAAGAAAACGAGTTGAAGAAAGGAGCTCAGGGGCACTGTAATTCACAAACCTGCAGAGTTATAAATGACAGCTATCGTCCAAAAATATACTGAAGTAACGCTGCCAAGAGGACTTGAAAGCGGGGCAGAATTGCAGGAAACCGATTTCAGGAGGTAGACTGGAATTGCATTGAAAGCATAGGAAAAGAGGCAGAACGTCCACAATGATGCACTTGGCCAAAAAGGGCGTATGCGTTTTTTCCTGAATATATTCAGGAAAAAACGCATACGCCCTTTTTGGCCAACCAAGCAAGCTTGCAAAGGAAATCTGCACTACAATGAAGTCTCACTTCCCCCCCACCCGGTCAAAAGGGCCATCTGAAAAAAGTGTAAAATCCAGAAAGGCAGGACAGGCCATGGAGAACTGGGAGCCTTGTTATGCTGATGGGCGGGATGTAAATTGCCAACAGACACTCGGGAGAAGTGTATGGTGTTTCCTGAAACATCTAAAAAACAAAGCAACAGAGCCTTGGGCACTTCCACTTATGGTCCTATAGCTTAGGGAAATTAAAATCAAAAAGACACAGCCACCCCAAAGTTTGGGACGCCTCTGTTTACAAGAACCTCGTTTACAGTACAAGTTCAACATCGCAGAAAGTGAAAAATGGATAAAGAAGTCGTGGTATTTACTTACAAAGCAATATCACTCAGCAATGAAATCTATGTCATCAGGCCCGTAGCAGCATAATGAGTGGATTCAGGTACGATGATTCTAACTGAAATAAGTCACACAGAAAAAGAAACATCATAAGATATCACTAATACACGGAATGTAAACTGGGCTACACAGGAACTGAATTACAGAACAGAACAGGGTCTCAAATTTAGAAAACCAACTTATGCTTGCTTAAGGGGAAAGGTGAGTTGGGGTGCTGCATAAAACCAGAGATTGAAATGAGCACAGATAAAGTTCCTTAAGCCAAATATGGAATAGACAAGAGCTACTCCTTGCTCAACGAAATGGACTCAACACCCCATATTAAACGCCTAAGAATGTAACTTACTAGTAAGTATCTTAAAACCTATGGATTGCTATGTCTCCAAAAGAGAATCAAGCGTGTGTACAGGGGCATAAACGCAGCAGTGATAGGATTGGAGAGGTTCGGTGAGCAAATGAAGACCCTTTGAAGTCATATTGCATGGTACCCATTCCACGGCTTTCAACTACCCACGTTTAAGGTATTCTTCCTTCAGCTAAAACATGCATGTGGAACCCAGAGTATGATCAACCGTGTGAACGGGAGATGTGTTCAAATATGTCTCAGTTTTCCTCCCCTGGTACTCGGGTGCAACATTCCAGACGCTTTACTAACACTCTCCCCACTTGGAGAGTCAGCGCCTTTAACCTCCTGTTTGGCCCAGTTTGCAATTTCTGCGGAAGATGAACAGGAATAGGGAGAACCAATGAGAGACTAGCTGGAGGTGTCTGGACGGGCAAATTTAACTCTCATTTCCCACCAGGAAAAGGAACTAACCAAAGGCTCAGCATGCCGTGCCGGAACCAGATTAGGGCCTGAAGCCATCCTGCGGTGTTGCGGCCAGCTCAAAAGAAAGCGAGTTGAAGAAAGGAGCTCAGGGGCACTGTAATTCACAAACCTGCAGAGTTATAAATGACAGCTATCGTCCAAAAATATACTGAAGTAAGGCTGCCAAGAGGACTTGAAAGCGGGGCAGAATTGCAGGAAACCGATTTCAGGAGGTAGACTGGAATTGCATTGAAAGCATAGGAAAAGAGGCAGAACGTCCACAATGATGCACTTGGCCAAAAAGGGCGTATGCGTTTTTTCCTGAATATATTCAGGAAAAAACGCATACGCCCTTTTTGGCCAACCAAGCAAGCTTGCAAAGGAAATGTGCACTACAATGAAGTCTCACTTCCCCCCGGTCAATAGGGCCATCTGAAAAAAGTGTAAAATCCAGAAAGGCAGGACAGGCCATGGAGAACTGGGAGCCTTGTTATGCTGATGGGCGGGATGTAAATTGCCAACAGCCACTCGGGAGAAGTGTATGGTGTTTCCTGAAACATCTAAAAAACAAAGCAACAGAGCCTAGGGCACTTCCACTTATGGTCCTATAGCTTAGGGAAATTAAAATCAAAAAGACACAGCCACCCCAAAGTTTGGGACGCCTCTGTTGACAAGAACCTCGTTTACTGTACAAGTTCAATATCACAGAAAGTGAAAAATGGATAAAGAACTTGTGGTACTTATGTACAATGCAGTATCACTCAGCAATGAAATCTATGTCATCAGGCCCGTAGCAGCATAATGAGTGGATTTAGGTACGATGATTCTAACTGAAATAAGTCACACAGGAAAAGAAACATCATAAGATATCACTAATACACGGAATGTAAACTTGGCTACACAGGAACTGAATTACAGAACAGAACAGTGTCTCAAATTTAGAAAACCAACTTATGCTTGCTTAAGGGTAAAGGTGAGTTGGGGTGCTGCATAAAACCAGAGATTGAAATGAGCACAGATAAAGTTCCTTAAGCCAAATATGGAATAGACAAGAGCTACTCCTTGCTCAACGAAATGGACTCAACACCCCATATTAAACGCCTAAGAATGTACCTTACTAGTAAGTATATTAAAACCTATGGATTGCTATGTCTCCAAATGAGAATCAAGCGTATGTACAGGGGCATAAACGCAGCAGTGATAGGATTGGAGAGGTTCGATGAGCAAATGAAGACCCTTTGAAGTCATATTGCATGGTCCCCATTCCACGGGTTTCAACTACCCACGTTTAAGGTATTCTTCCTTCAGCTAAAACATGCATGTGGAACCCAGAATATGATCAACCGTGTGATCGGGAGACCTGTTCAAATAAGTCTCAGTTTTCCTCCCCTGGTACTCGGGTTCAACATTCCAGACGCTTTACTAACACTCTCCCCACTTGGATAGTCAGCCTTTAACCTCCTGTTTAGCCCAGTTTGCAATTTCTGCGGAAGATGAACAGGAATAGGGAGAACGAATGAGAGACTAGCTGGAGGTGTCTGGACGGGCAAATTTAACTCTCATTTCCCACCAGGAAGAGGAACTAACCAAAGGCTCAGCGTGCCGTGCCGGAACCAGTTTAGGGCCTGAAGCCATCCTGCGGTGTTGCGGCCAGCTCAAAAGAAAGCGAGTTGAAGAAAGGAGCTCAGGGGCACTGTAATTCAAAAACCTGCGGAGTTATAAATGACAGCTATCGTCCAAAAATATACTGAAGTAAGGCTGCCAAGAGGATTTGAAAGTGGGGCAGAATTGCAGGAATCCGATTTCAGGAGGTAAACTGGAATTGCATTGAAAGCATAGGAAAAGAGGCAGAACGTCCACAATGATGCACTTGGCCAAAAAGGGCGTATGCGTTTTTTCCTGAATATATTCAGGAAAAAACGCATACGCCCTTTTTGGCCAACCAAGCAAACTTGCAAAGGAAATCTGCACTACAATGAAGTCTCACTTCCCCCCGGTCAAAAGGGCCATCTGAAAAAAGTGTAAAATCCAGAAAGGCAGGACAGGCCATGGAGAACTGGGAGCCTTGTTATGCTGATGGGCGGGATGTAAATTGCCAACAGACACTCGGGAGAAGTGTATGGTGTTTCCTGAAACACCCAGAAAACAAAGCAACAGAGCCTAGGGCACTTCCACTTATGGTCCTATAGCTTAGGGAAATTAAAATCAAAAAGACACAGCCACCCCAAAGTTTGGGACGCCTCTGTTTACAAGAACCTCGTTTACCGTACAAGTTCAATATCACAGAAAGTGAAAAATGGATAAAGAACTTGTGGTACTTATGTACAATGCAGTATCACTCAGCAATGAAATCTATGTCATCAGGCCCGTAGCAGCATAATGAGTGGATTCAGGTACGATGATTCTAACTGAAATAAGTCACACAGAAAAAGAAACATCATAAGATATCACTAATACACGGAATGTAAACTTGGCTACACAGGAACTGAATTCCAAAACACAACAGGGTCTCAAATTTAGAAAACCAACTTATGCTTGCTTAAGGGGAAAGGTGAGTTGGGGTGCTGCATAAAACCAGAGATTGAAATGAGCACAGATAAAGTTCCTTAAGCCAAAAATGGAATAGACAAGAGATACTCCTTGCTCAACGAAATGGACTCAACACCCCATATTAAACGCCTAAGAATGTACCTGACTAGTAAGTATCTTAAAACCTATGGATTGCTATGTCTCCGAAAGAGAATCAAGCATGTGTACAGGGGCATAAACGCAGCAGTGATAGGATTGGAGAGGTTCGGTGAGCAAATGAAGACCCTTTGAAGTCATATTGCATGGTACCCATTACACGGGTCTCAACTCTCCAGGTTTAAGGTATTCTTCCTTCAGCTAAAACATGCATGTGGAACCTAGAGTATGATCAACCGTGTGAACGGGAGATGTGTTCAAATATGTCTCAGTTTTCCTCCCCTGGTACTCGGGTGCAACATTCCAGACGCTTTATTAACACTCTCCCCACTTGGAGAGTCAGCGCCTTTAACCTCCTGTTTGGCCCAGTTTGCAATTTCTGCGGAAGATGAACAGGAATAGGGAGAACCAATGAGAGACTAGCTGGAGGTGTCTGGACGGGCAAATTTAACTCTCATTTCCCACCAGGAAAAGGAACTAACCAAAGGCTCAGCATGCCGTGCCGGAACCAGATTAGGGCCTGAAGCCATCCTGCGGTGTTGCGGCCAGCTCAAAAGAAAGCGAGTTGAAGAAAGGAGCTCAGGGGCTCTGTAATTCACAAACCTGCAGAGTTATAAATGACAGCTATCGTCCAAAAATATACTGAAGTAAGGCTGCCAAGAGGACTTGAAAGCGGGGCAGAATTGCAGGAAACCGATTTCAGGAGGTAGACTGGAATTGCATTGAAAGCATAGGAAAAGAGGCAGAACGTCCACAATGATGCACTTGGCCAAAAAGGGCGTATGCGTTTTTTCCTGAATATATTCAGGAAAAAACGCATACGCCCTTTTTGGCCAACCAAGCAAGCTTGCAAAGGAAATCTGCACTACAATGAAGTCTCACTTCCCCCCGGTCAATAGGGCCATCTGAAAAAAGTGTAAAATCCAGAAAGGCAGGACAGGCCATGGAGAACTGGGAGCCTTGTTATGCTGATGGGCGGGATGTAAATTGCCAACAGCCACTCGGGAGAAGTGTATGGTGTTTCCTGAAACATCTAAAAAACAAAGCAACAGAGCCTAGGGCACTTCCACTTATGGTCCTATAGCTTAGGGAAATTAAAATCAAAAAGACACAGCCACCCCAAAGTTTGGGACGCCTCTGTTGACAAGAACCTCGTTTACTGTACAAGTTCAATATCACAGAAAGTGAAAAATGGATAAAGAACTTGTGGTACTTATGTACAATGCAGTATCACTCAGCAATGAAATCTATGTCATCAGGCCCGTAGCAGCATAATGAGTGGATTTAGGTACGATGATTCTAACTGAAATAAGTCACACAGGAAAAGAAACATCATAAGATATCACTAATACACGGAATGTAAACTTGGCTACACAGGAACTGAATTACAGAACAGAACAGGGTCTCAAATTTAGAAAACCAACTTATGCTTGCTTAAGGGGAAAGGTGAGTTGGGGTGCTGCATAAAACCAGAGATTGAAATGAGCACAGATAAAGTTCCTTAAGCCAAATATGGAATAGACAAGAGCTACTCGTTGCTCAACGAAATGGACTCAACACCGCATATTAAACGCCTAAGAATGTACCTGACTAGTAAGTATCTTAAAACCTATGGATTGCTATGTCTCTGAAAGAGAATCAAGCATGTGTACAGGGGCATAAACGCAGCAGTGATAGGATTGGAGAGGTTCGGTGAGCAAATGAAGACCCTTTGAAGTCATATTGCATGGTACCCATTCCACGGGTTTCAACTACCCACGTTTAAGGTATTCCTCCTTCAGCTAAAACATGCATGTGGAACCCAGAGTATGATCAACCGTGTGAACGGGAGACGTGTTCAAATATGTCTCAGTTTTCCTCCCCTGGTACTTGGGTGCAACATTCCAGACGCTTTACTAACACTCTCCCCACTTGGAGAGTCAGCGCCTTTAACCTCCTGTTTGGCCCAGTTTGCAATTTCTGCGGAAGATGAACAGGAAGAGCGAGAACCAATGAGAGACTAGCTGGAGGTGTCTGGACGGGCAAATTTAACTCTCATTTCCCACCAGGAAGAGGAAATAACCAAAGGCTCAGCGTGCCGTGCCGGAACCAGATTAGGGCCTGAAGCCATCCTGCGGTGTTGCGGCCAGCTCAAAAGAAAGCGAGTTGAAGAAAGGAGCTCAGGGGCACTGTAATTCACAAACCTGCAGAGTTATAAATGACAGCTATCGTCCAAAAATATACTGAAGTAAGGCTGCCAAGAGGACTTGAAAGCGGGGCAGAATTGCAGGAAACCGATTTCAGGAGGTAGACTGGAATTGCATTGAAAGCATAGGAAAAGAGGCAGAACGTCCACAATGATGCACTTGGCCAAAAAGGGCGTATGCGTTTTTTCCTGAATATATTCAGGAAAAAACGCATACGCCCTTTTTGGCCAACCAAGCAAGCTTGCAAAGGAAATCTGCACTACAATGAAGTCTCACTTCCCCCCGGTCAAAAGGGCCATCTGAAAAAAGTGTAAAATCCAGAAAGGCAGGACAGGCCATGGAGAACTGGGAGCCTTGTTATGCTGATGGGCGGGATGTAAATTGCCAACAGACACTCGGGAGAAGTATATGGTGTTTCCTGAAACATCTAAAAAACAAAGCAACAGAGACTAGGGCACTTCCACTTATGGTCCTATAGCTTAGGGAAATTAAAATCAAAAAGACACAGCCACCCCAAAGTTTGGGACGCCTCTGTTTACAAGAACCTCGTTTACCGTACAAGTTCAATATCACAGAAAGTGAAAAATGGATAAAGAACTTGTGGTACTTACGTACAATGCAGTATCACTCAGCAATGAAATCTATGTCATCAGGCCCGTAGCAGCATAATGAGTGGATTCAGGTATGATGATTCTAACTGAAATAAGTCACACAGAAAAGGAAACATCATAAGATATCACTAATACACGGAATGTAAACTGGGCTACACAGGAACTGAATTCCAAAACAGAACAGGGTCTCAAATTTAGAAAACCAACTTATGCTTGCTTAAGGGGAAAGGTGAGTTGGGGTGCTGCATAAAACCAGAGATTGAAATGAGCACAGATAAAGTTCCTTAAGCCAAATACGGAATAGACAAGAGCTACTCCTTGCTCAACGAAATGGACTCAACACCGCATATTAAACGCCTAAGAATGTACCTGACTAGTAAGTATCTTAAAACCTATGGATTGCTATGTCTCCGAAAGAGAATCAAGCATGTGTACAGGGGCATAAACGCAGCAGTGATAGGATTGGAGAGGTTCGGTGAGCAAATGAAGACCCTTTGAAGTCATATTGCATGGTACCCATTCCACGGGTTTTAACTACCCAGGTTTAAGGTATTCTTCCTTCAGCTAAAACATGCATGTGGAACTCAGAGTATGATCAACCGTGTGAACGGGAGACGTGTTCAAATATGTCTCAGTTTTCCTCCCCTGGTACTCGGGTGCAACATTCCAGACGCTTTACTAACACTCTCCGCACTTGGAGAGTCAACGCCTTTAAACTCCTGTTTGGCCCAGTTTGCAATTTCTGCGGAAGATGAACAGGAATAGGGAGAACCAATGAGAGACTAGCTGGAGGTGTCTGGACGGGCAAATTTAACTCTCGTTTCCCACCAGGAAGAGGAATTAACCAAAGGCTCAGGGTGTCGTGCCGGAACCAGATTAGGGCCTGAAGCCATCCTGCGGTGTTGCTGCCAGGTCACAAGAAAGCGAGTTGAAGAAAGGAGCTCAGGGGCACTGTAATTCACAAACCTGCAGAGTTATAAATGACAGCTATCGTCCAAAAATATACTGAAGTAAGGCTGCCAAGAGGACTTGAAAACGGGGCAGAATTGCAGGAAACCGATTTCAGGAGGTAGACTGGAATTGCATTGAAAGCATAGGAAAAGAGGCAGAACGTCCACAATGATGCACTTGGCCAAAAAGGGCGTATGCGTTTTTTCCTGAATATATTCAGGAATAAACGCATACGCCCTTTTTGGCCAACCAAGCAAGCTTGCAAAGGAAATCTGCACTACAATGAAGTCTCACTTCCCCCAGGTCAAAAGGGCCATCTGAAAAAAGTGTAAAATCCAGAAAGGCAGGACAGGCCATGGAGAACTGGGAGCCTTGTTATGCTGATGGGCGGGATGTAAATTGCCAACAGACACTCGGGAGAAGTGTATGGTGTTTCCTGAAACATCTAAAAAACAAAGCAACAGAGCCTAGGGCACTTCCACTTATGGTCCTATAGCTTAGGGAAATTAAAATCAAAAAGACACAGCCACCCCAAAGTTTGGGACGCCTCTGTTTACAAGAACCTTGTTTACAGTACAAGTTCAACATCGCAGAAAGTGAAAAATGGATAAAGAAGTTGTGGTATTTACTTACAAAGCAATATCACTCAGCAATGAAATCTATGTCATCAGGCCCTTAGCAGCACAATGAGTGGATTCAGGTATGATGATTCTAACTGAAATAAGTCACACAGAAAAAGAAACATCATAAGATATCACTAATACACGGAATGTAAACTTGGCTACAAAGGAACTGAATTACAGAACAGAACAGGGTCTCAAATTTAGAAAACCAACTTATGCTTGCTTAAGGGGAAAGGTGAGTTGGGGTGCTGCATAAAAGCAGAGATTGAAATGAGCACAGATAAAGTTCCTTAAGCCAAATACGGAATAGACAGGAGCTACTCCTTGCTCAACGAAATGGACTCAACACCGCATATTAAACGCCTAAGAATGTACCTGACTAGTAAGTATCTTAAAACCTATGGATTGCTATGTCTCCGAAAGAGAATCAAGCATGTGTACAGGGGCATAAACGCAGCAGTGATAGGATTGGAGAGGTTCGGTGAGCAAATGAAGACCCTTTGAAGTCATATTGCATTGTACCCATTCCACGGGTTTCAACTACCCAGGTTTAAGGTATTCTTCCTTCAGCTAAAACATGCATGTGGAACCTAGAGTATGATCAACCATGTGATCGGGAGACGTGTTCAAATATGTCTCAGTTTTCGTACCCTGGTACTCGGGTGAAACATTCCAGACGCTTTACTAACACTCACCCTACATGGAGAGTCAGTCCCTTTAACCTCCTGTTTGGCCCAGTTTGTAATTTCTGCGGAAGATGAACAGGAATAGGGAGAACCAATGAGAGACTAGCTGGAGGTGTCTGGACGGGCAAATTTAACTCTCGTTTCCCACCAGGAAGAGGAATTAACCAAAGGCTCAGCGTGCCGTGCCTGAACCAGATTAGGGCCTGAAGCCATCCTGCGGTGTTGCGGCCAGCTCAAAAGAAAGCGAGTTGAAGAAAGGAGCTCAGGGGCACTGTAATTCACAAACCTGCAGAGTTATAAATGACAGCTATCGTACAAAAATATACTGAAGTAAGGCTGCCAAGAGGACTTGAAAGCGGGGCAGAATTGCAGGAAACCGATTTCAGGAGGTAGACTGGAATTGCATTGAAAGCATAGGAAAACAGGCAGAACGTCCACAATGATGCACTTGGCCAAAAAGGGCGTATGCGTTTTTTCCTGAATATATTCAGGAAAAAACGCATACGCCCTTTTTGGCCAACCAAGCAAGCTTGCAAAGGAAATCTGCACTACAATGAAGTCTCACTTCCCCCCAGTCAAAAGGGCCATCTGAAAAAAGTGTAAAATCCAGAAAGGCAGGACAGGCCATGGAGAACTGGGAGCCTTGTTATGCTGATGGGCGGGATGTAAATTGCCAACAGACACTCGGGAGAAGTGTATGGTGTTTCCTGAAACATCTAAAAAACAAAGCAACAGAGCCTAGGGCACTTCCACTTATGGTCCTATAGCTTAGGGAAATTAAAATCAAAAAGACACAGCCACCCCAAAGTTTGGGACGCCTCTGTTTACAAGAACCTCGTTTACCGTACAAGTTCAATATCACAGAAAGTGAAAAATGGATAAAGAACTTGTGGTACTTATGTACAATGCAGTATCACTCAGCAATGAAATCTATGTCATCAGGCCAGTAGCAGCATAATGAGTGGATTCAGGTACGATGATTCTAACTGAAATAAGTTACACAGAAAAGGAAACATCATAAGATATCACTAATACACGGAATGTAAACTGGGCTACAGAGGAACTGAATTCCAAAACAGAACAGGGTCTCAAATTTAGAAAACCAACTTATGCTTGCTTAAGGGGAAAGGTGAGTTGGGGTGCTGCATAAAACCAGAGATTGAAATGAGCACAGATAAAGTTCCTTAAGCCAAATACGGAATAGACAAGAGCTACTCCTTGCTCAACGAAATGGACTCAACACCGCATATTAAACGCCTAAGAATGTACCTGACTAGTAAGTATCTTAAAACCTATGGATTGCTATGTCTCCGAAAGAGAATCAAGCATGTGTACAGGGGCATAAACGCAGCAGTGATAGGATTGGAGAGGTTCGGTGACCAAATGAAGACCCTTTGAAGTCATATTGCATGGTACCCATTCCACGGGTTTCAACTACCCAGGTTTAAGGTATTCTTCCTTCAGCTAAAACATGCATGTGGAACCCAGAGTATGATCAACCGTGTGAACGGGAGACGTGTTCAAATATGTCTCAGTTTTCCTCCCCTGGTACTCGGGTGCAACATTCCAGACGCTTTACTAACACTCTCCCCACTTGGAGAGTCAGCGCCTTTAACCTCCTGTTTGGCCCAGTTTGCAATTTCTGCGGAAGATGAACAGGAATAGGGAGAACCAATGAGAGACTAGCTGGAGGTGTCTGGACGGGCAAATTTAACTCTCGTTTCCAACCAGGAAGAGGAATTAACCAAAGGCTCAGCGTGCCCTGCCGGAACCAGATTAGGGCCTGAAGCCATCCTGCGCTGTTGCGGCCAGCTCACAAGAAAGCGAGTTGAAGAAAGGAGCTCAGGGGCACTGTAATTCACAAACCTGCAGAGTTATAAATGACAGCTATCGTCCAAAAATATACTGAAGTAAGGCTGCCAAGAGGACTTGAAAGCGGGGCAGAATTGCAGGAAACTGATTTCAGGAGGTAGACTGGAATTGCATTGAAAGCATAGGAAAAGAGGCAGAACGTCCACAATGATGCACTTGGCCAAAAAGGGCGTATGCGTTTTTTCCTGAATATATTCAGGAAAAAACGCATACGCCCTTTTTGGCCAACCAAGCAAGCTTGCAAAGGAAATCTGCACTACAATGAAGTCTCACTTCCCCCCGGTCAAAAGGGCCATCTGAAAAAAGTGTAAAATCCAGAAAGGCAGGACAGGCCATGGAGAACTGGGAGCCTTGTTATGCTGATGGGCGGGATGTAAATTGCCAACAGACACTTGGGAGAAGTGTATGGTGTTTCCTGAAACATCTAAAAAACAAAGCAACAGAGCCTAGGGCACTTCCACTTATGGTCCTATAGCTTAGGGACATTAAAATCAAAAAGACACAGCCACCCCAAAGTTGGGGACGCCTCTGTTTACAAGAACCTTGTTTACAGTACAAGTTGAACATCGTAGAAAGTGAAAAATGGATAAAGAAGTTGTGGTATTTACTTACAAAGCAATATCACTCAGCAATGAAATCTATGTCATCAGGCCCTTAGCAGCACAATGAGTGGATTCAGGTATGATGATTCTAACTGAAATAAGTCACACAGAAAAAGAAACATCATAAGGTATCACTAATACACGGAATGTAAACTTGGCTACACAGGAACTGAATTCCAAATCAGAACAGGGTCTCAAATTTAGAAAACCAACTTATGCTTGCTTAAGGGGAAAGGTGAGTTGGGGTGCTGCATAAAACCAGGGATTGAAATGAGCACAGATAACGTTCTATAAGGCAAATATGGAATAGAAAAGAGCTACTCCTTGCTCAACGAAATGGACTCAACACCCCATATTCAACGCCTAGGAATATACCTGCCTAGTAAGAATCATAAAAGCAATGGATTTATATATCTCTGTAAGAGAATCAAGAGTGTGTACAGCGGCATTAAAGCAGTGAAAATCAGCTAAATCCCATATTAAAAATAAATTTCTTAAACAAAACACAATGACAGTGAAATAGAGAGCAATACTTAAGTAATCCATTCAAGGCTTCTGATGCAACCTGCATTTACCATATCTACACCCAGAGCTGGGTGACACATAAGGCTGGACACTTGGGGCTCATAAGATTGGTGAGGTTCGGTGAGCAAATGCAGACCCTTTGAAGTCATATTGCATGGTATCCATTCCATGGGTCTCAACTCTCCAGGTTTAAGGGATTCTTCCTTCAGCTAAAACATGCATGTGGAACCCAGAGTATGATCCACCGTGTGATCGAGAAACGTGTTCAAATGTGTCTCACTTTTCGTTCCCTGGTACTCGGGTGCAACATTCCAGACACTTTACTAACACTCTCCCGACTTGGAGAGTCAGTCCCTTTAACCTCCTGTTTGGCCCAGTTTGCAATTTCTGCGGAAGATGAACAGGAATAGGGAGAACCAATGAGAGACTAGCTGGAGGTGTCTGGATGGGCAAATTTAACTCTCATTTCCCACAGGGAAGAGGAATAAACCAAAGGCTCAGCATGCCGTGCCGGAACCAGATTAGGGCCTGAAGCAATCCTGCGGTGTTGTGGCCAGCTCAAAAGAAAGCGAGTTGAAGAAAGGAGCTCAGGGGCACTGTAATTCACAAACCTGCAGATTTATAAATGACAGCTATTGTCCGAAAATATACTGAAGTAGGGCTGCCAAGAGGACTTGAATGCGGGGCAGAATTGCAGGAAACCGATTTCAGGAGGAATCGGAATTGGATTGCATTTAAAACACAGGAAAAGAGGAAGAACGTCGACAATGATGCACTTGGCCAAAAAGGGCGTATGCGTTTTTTCCTGAATATATTCAGGAAAAAACGCATACGCCCTTTTTGGCCAACCAAGCAAGCTTGCAAAGGAAATCTGCACTACAATGAAGTCTCACTTCCCCCCCCCCCCCCGGTCAAAAGGGCCATCTGAAAAAAGTGTAAAATCCAGAAAGGCAGAACAGGCCATGGAGAACTGGGAGCCTTGTTATGCTGATGGGCGGGATGTAAATTCCCAACAGCCCCTCTGTAGAAGTGTATGGTGTTTCCTGAAACATCTAAAAAACAAAGCAACAGAGCCTAGGGCACTTCCACTTATGGTCCTATAGCTTAGGGACATTAAAATCAAAAAGACACAGCCACCCCAAAATTTGGGACGGCTCTTTTTACAGGAATCTCTTCTGCGGCACAAGTTAAATATCCCAGAGAGCAAATAATGGATAAAGAAGTTGCGGTACTTATGTACAACAGAATACCACTCAGCAATGAAATCTATGTCACCAGGCCCGTACCAGCATAATGAGTGGATTGAGGCACGATGATTCTAAGTGAAATAAGTCACACAGAAAAAGAAACATCATAAGGTATCACTAATACACGGAATGTGAACTTGGCTACACATGAACTGAATTCCAAAACAGAACAGGGTCTCAAATTTAGAAAACCAACTTATGCTTGCTTAAGGGGGAAGGTGAGTTGGGGTGCTGCATAAAAGCAGAGTTTGAAATTAGCACAGATACCGTTCCATAAGCCAAATATGTAATAGACAAGACCTACCCCTTGCTCAACGAAATGGATTCATCAATGAGGTATCACCTCACACCTGGTAGAATAGGCATCATAGAAAATCTACAAACAAAAAATGCTGGAAAGGGTGTGGAGAAAAGGAACCCTCTTCCACTATTGTTGGGAATATAAATTGATACAGTCATTATGGAGAACAATATGGAATTTCTTAAGAAACTAACAATAGAATTACCATATGATACAGCAATCCCAGTACTGGACATATACCCAGACAAAACCATAAATCAAAAAGAGTCATTCACCGCAATGCTCATTGCATCACTATTTACAATATCGAGGTAATGGAAGCAACCTAAATGCCCACAGACAGACGAATGCATAAAGCTCTGGTACATATATAAAATGGAATATTACTAAGCCATGAAAAGGAATGAAATTGGGTCATTTGTAGAGACGTCGATGGATCTAGAGACTGTCATACAGAGTGAAGTAAGTCAGAAAGAGAAAAACAAATCTTGTATATTCATGCATATATGTGGAACCTAGAAAAACTGTACAGATTAACCATTTTGCAAGGCATAAATAGAGCAACAGATGTAGACAACAAACGTATGGACAACAAGGGGGGAAAGCTGTTGGGGGGGTGGTGGTGGGAGGAGTTGAGAGACTGGGATTGGCATGTATACATTTATATGTATAAAATAGATAACCAATAAGAACCTGCTGTATAAAAATATAAAATAAAATTCAAAATTAAAAAGAAATAAAATTTAAAAAATAAAACAGAAAAAACAATTATTCCCTGCACATACATGTATTTATATGAATAAATTATTTCCATGCTTATATCTGTAAATACAAAAAAGAGGAATAAAATCTACCTTGAACCAAAAACGAAAAAGAGAAAAAAACACAGAACCCACCAGTTACACAGAGGAAAACCGTATCAGGGCACTTGCTCCAGTTGTAAACAATTCTGAAGTTGGTCAGTGGTGGGGAATCGTCTCCCATTCAGCCAGCAGCCCCCACGCAACAAGCGTCCTCATTGCAAAGCTGGGGCACCGTGCCGAGGCATCTGTGAGTAAACGTGAGCTGAGCCCCAGGCCAGTTGCTGCTGAACTATTCCCACCCGTCCCAGGTAAAACACCTGAATATATACAAGGACTTGAAAGCCTAGAGGAAGGGCCATAGAGCCACACGAGTGACAGCATGCCGGCCGACTTGGTGCCTGCAGGCCAGCCAGGATGGTCCTGGCCCTGGGTGCTCTTCTGGAAGATTTCCATTTCCCTGCCTGAGATACCCGTCCTGTCCCTGCCCCCACTGCTTTTTTCCTTCCTCACCTCTGCCCAGGGAGAAATTCCAGCAGCAGGTATGGGTGACACATCCTCTTCTTTAGCAGGTGGCAGCCTGGCAACTGCTGCAGAAAGTCCAGCAGAGCCCCACTCACACTGGGCCACCCACAAAGCCGTGGCCTCTCACTCCCTCCCACCAGCCCAGCCCCGAGACTGCTGACAGGGCAGAGAAAATGGCGTCAGGCACGGCTGCAGGGGCTCTTGCTGCCTGGAGTGGTATTTATATTGATCTCAACCCAGGCACACCTGGGGAGGGCTGGCCGGCACGGTAAGGCTGCCCAGGTCAGCCAATCATCACCCCTCAGGGGCTGACAGTTGCAGAAAATGGAACTTGCTGAACCGGCCAGGTCCAAGGAACAGGTGTGGGCTCCTGAGAGTCAGGATAGACAAGGGGCTGCAGCTTTGGCTTGTTTTCTAATCATTTTATCTGGCCCATGAGTGGGAGACAACTTCAAGAAAACCCTCTCCTAATGAGAGGAACCCAGGAGTCAGGGAGAGGAGGGGTGGGTGGTGGTTGGAGACAGAGGCCTGGTGCCCCGGGTGCAGTGGAAGTCTCTGGAAGACCAGGTGGAGGGAGGCCTCACGGAGTGATGCCCAGGGTCACAGACCTGTCGCAGCTGCTGTTTGTTAGTTCAAGTCCTGCTCTGAGGTGCTCTGTGTCAGCTCTGAGCGACAGGTGAGCTGGGGGTGCTCTGCAATGAGGGCTATGTGCACGGTTCCTGTGTGCCCAGCCCTGCCAGGGTACCTGCAAGGGTAGCTCTGTATCCTGGGAGGGGCCTGATCACAAGAGCCCCGTGGGCTGGGGTGGGGGTGGGGTACCTGCCCAGGTGAGCTCCATATTCTGCGATTGGTCTGACCACGAGAGCCCCATGGGCTGCTGGGGACCTGGTAAAGGATGTCAGGACAGTCAGTGAAGCCACCGAGGATATACCTCCAGTTGCTCCTAATTCCTACACCCTGCTGGTCATTCTACCAACCACCAGGACATGGTATTCTGTATTAGTCTTCAATGATGCCTTCTTTTGTATTCCATTAGTCCCAGAGTCACAAGAAATTTTGGCTTGTGAGTGGCAGGACTCAACATACAACTAAAACAATACTTCCGGGCCGTCTGGCCCCAAGGGTGCAAAAATTCCCACACCGTCTTTGGGGAAAGCTTAGCTAAAGACCTAAAAGTTCTACCTCTGGAAAAGGAAACCCTCCTTCAATATGCAGAAGACATTCTGATCGCCAGCCCTACTAAGGAGGCCTCTGAACTACCAAGCCAATAAAGGATAGAAGTTGTCCAAGAAAAAGCTCAAATATCACAGACTGCGGTGACCTGCCTGGGCTTCATTCTCACACAAGGTCAGAGAAGCCCATCCCAGGAAAGGGAAGAAACCATTTTCAGCCTTACCCCTTTCTAAAACTAGAAGACAGCTTAGGGGTTCCTGGGGAGGCCAGGGTTTGCTGCTTCTGGATCCCTAACTACAGTCTACTAGCTGGGCCTCTATATGAAACACTGAAAGGAAAAGATGATGATCCTTTTGAATAGAATCCAGAAGTGGCCTTTCAAGAATGGAAAGAGCAGTCAATTCAGACCCTTGCCCTGGAACTCCCTAATTTAGCTAAACCCTTTGGCCTTTACATTCCCGGTGAAAGGTGAATCGCCATTGGAGAATTAGTGCAAAAACTGGGACCACTTGAAATGGAACAATGCAAGAATGCCATCCAGGTAGGATAAACTACGGTCACGAAGGGGCTTGGCCCACTGCCACATCTGGCCAAGATACTGGCGGTATCTAAAAACCTGGAAATCAGCAGCCCAAAAGGCCACCTCCCTCCTAAGGGAAAAGGACCCCACGTGGTGATCCTAACCACCAACCATGCCCTGAAGTTGCAGGGTTCGCTCCGTGGGCACACCGACCTCGAGTGAGGAGACCCTCCAACTCCAACATCCAGAGAGATAACCGGGGGCAACAGGGCACCATGACGACTCGTGTGAACATCACTTGACCTGGAGTTTCTCTCATCAAACAACAAGAGTGTGTCCCAAAAGAGTAGACTACTGCTTGCAGGACTTACTGCACCCAGAGGGGAGCTAATAATCTTGGCGGGGGAACCGTATATCACACTGTCACCATAGAAAAGCCTACAGACACCGTGATGATGGTGGCCAATAAGACCGGCTGGACTCCTGTTTACTTCCAAAGGCTGTTGACTCAGTAGCCATCATGGTCCTTATCACCACTGACCCTGGACTGTCTGGGAGTTGAGCGGGCAGGGCTCTGACACCTGGTGCTGTTTGTACGTTAATTCAGGGGCCTAATTGAAGAAAGCGCAGACTACTGGTCAGAGCATCTAGGCTGGCAGAAACGGTCAGCCTAAGGTGGCCGAACAAATGTGGGGCGGGGTGAAACCGGCCCCCACAGCGTCTCTGCACATCTCTTTCCTGGACCCTTAAAGGTCATTAGAATCTATAACACTTCCAATGCTGGTGCTCAGGTGGACGAGCAGGGAGGCAGGGGTCCTGGGGACAATCAACGTCACCGGGAGGCTGCTGGGGAGAAGTTCTGACCCTCGCCCCAGGGTATGAGGGCTCCCAACTCAGCACTCAGCAGTTACAGAAGAAGGGTCTGCACCCTCAGCACTCCAAGAATGAGGAACGGGACAAAAGGCAGAGGAGGGGTTTGTCCCCAGCAAAGCCCATTAAAAATCCCTGGGAGATAAAAATAGAATCTGGGCAATAAAGTCAAGTCTAACCTTTTCTATCCTTTGTGCTTTGTCTAATTTCATGTGCTCCTAGGGTCCCGCATGCAGAGGTTCCACACCCGGCACTTCAGACCAGATTTCCTAGTGCAGAATGGCTGGGTCGACACCTCAGCTCCTGGGGCCCAGTGCAGACTCCACGATATAGAGCCTGAGCTACAGCCAACCCGGCCCTCGAGAGCTCCGCCGCCTCCCTCCCTCCCACTGACTCTGACAGGATCTCTACACAGCAGCCCAGCCCACAGCCCACGGGGTAGTGCATGCTCTCACCTCTCCATTCTCTGATCAAAATATAAAGTTTCCTTTGCTTGTGAACCAAACTCAGTCTCGATCTGTTGGCCCCAATGACACTGGGCAGGGGGACACTTGTTGGGGTCCACTCTGGAGGATCAGTAACAGAAATTGAGACTATTGTAACCTCAATGAACAGATGTGTGAGCCAAACTGTAGTTAACATAGAACAGTGTATAAGGCTCGGGTAAAATAAGATGTTTCTAACACTTCCATTTGATATTTCCATCACTTTTTATAAGCAAGTTCAGTGAAAAGGTTTGTCTTATTTGTCAGGTCAATATTAGAGAAACGAAGTGATTTCTTTCCAAGGATGTACATCTAATAATCTTGGTTAAACCTTCAATCTTGTTTTAAATGCTTTTCCATTGAAAATGATACCTCTCTTTCAGCTCCCCCATTTCTGAGAAGTATAAAATCTTATAATTTATTATTACCAAAGGGGAAAGGTGGGAGGAGGGATAAATTAACAGTTTGGAATTAACACATACACACTGCTATGTATAAAATAGATCATCAACAAGGAACTACTGTATAGCACAGGGAACTACACTCAACATTTTGCAATAACCTATAAGGGGAAATAATCTGAAAAAGAATAGATATTTTTATTGACATCATCTATCAATGATAGTTAAAGTGTAGCCTAAGGGAAGCTGGTGGTGAGTGCTTCTGACCCTGAAGACTTCAATCATCTAAAGTTTGGACTCTGCCTACTTCCCAAGGCCCTTAATGAACATATGTGTAGCCGTAGCTTAAAAACTTCCCCAGTTTGGGTTTCGGGGAGACACTGATTTTGAAAAAGCCCTGGTGTTCTCCTTACATGAATGGGACTCTTCCTACTGCTAAAACATGTCTGTCACACCCAGAGGATGGTATACCGTCTGATCGGGAAGAGTTTGGAAAAGGCATCTCATCTCCTCATCTCCTGGTGCTCGGGTTCACCCCTCCAGCGTCTTTACTAACAGTCTCCCCACTTGGAGATGTCAGCACTGTCAACATCCTGTTGCGTACAGTTTGGAATTTGTCCAGAGGATGAAGCGGAAGGATGAGGAACAATGAGAGACAAGTCCTAGGTGTTCAGACAGGCACATGTCACTCTAATTTCCAATCAGGAAGACGAATTGACCAAAGGCTAGGGTTGCCCATGGAAACAGTATAGGGCTTGAGGAAATCCCGCTGCTTTGTGGCCAGTTCCCATAAACACAAGTTGAACAATGGAACTCAGGGGCAGTAAAATTCACAAAACTGCAGAGTTGAAAATATCCATCACTGAAAAATGTCTTGAGGAAAGTCAGAGAAAAGGACTTGTAAGCAAGGGAGAATGGCAGGAAAGGGATTTGAGGAGGTAGAAAGGACTCGCCATTAAGCACAAGAAAAGGAGCTGAACATTGCCAA
Organism: Globicephala melas; assembly: GCF_963455315.2. Classification (NCBI taxonomy): domain Eukaryota; kingdom Metazoa; phylum Chordata; class Mammalia; order Artiodactyla; family Delphinidae; genus Globicephala; species Globicephala melas. The sequence continues at coordinate 717,259 of NW_027207286.1, forward strand.
CATTGCAGTTGGCCAAAAAGGGTGTATGCGTTTTTTTTCTGTATATATTCAAGAAAAGGGCATACACTTTTTTAGCCAACCAAACAGGTGGGCACTGGAAGTCAATACTACAAAAGATATCACTTCGCATCAGTCAGAAGAGCCATCCTCATAAAGCGTAAACAACAGAAATGCAGGACAGGGCAACGAGAAGAGGGAGCCCTGTGAGACTTATAGTGGAAATGTATATTGCCAACGGCCATTCTGGAGAAGTGTATTGTGTTTACTAAAGCATCTAAAAAATGAGCTACAGAGCATAGGGCACTTGCACTCATGGGCGTATATCTTGGGAAAAACAAAAATCGAGAGGACACAGGCACCCCAATGTTTACCCCCTCTCTGTTTAAAAGATCCTCGACTAGGATATAACTTAAATGTCTCTGGAGGGAAAAAATGGATAGAGATGTGGTACTTAGGTAGAGTGGAATATTATTCAGCCTGGAAATCAATGAAATATGGCCAGTTGTAACAACTCCGGAGGAGTTACGTATGATCATTCTAAGTGACAGAATTCAAAAAGAAAAAGACACATATCATAAGATATCACTTAAAGGTGGAATCCAAAATGGCTACACATGAAATAAATTACAAAACAAAAACATAGTCAAATATGTAGAAAACACGCATAAGGCTGCTAAACGGGAAAGGTGGGGAGGGGTGAGGCATCATCCAGGAGGTTGAAATTAGCAAAGATACCATTCCAAATACCAAACTGATAATCAACAAGGCCTACACGGTAGCTAAAAGAACTGCACTCAGCACACTCAAGTCACCGGAAAAGAATATATACGACTGGTAAGAATCTGAAAAAGAATTTATTGATGACTCTCTGTACGTGAATCAAGTGGATGTACAGCAGCAAGAAACAGAGCTTTGAAAATCAGCTGTAACCAATATAGTAATAAATTGAAAAAAATAAACGACAGAGAGACAGAGAAAACCTCTTACAACTTTTCCTCAGGGACGGTGATGCAACATGGATTGAACACATCTAGACCCACAGCAGGATGAGACATAAGGCTGGAAACTGTTTGCGCTAAGAGAAATGTGAGGTTGGGTGAGGAAATGCACACCCTTTAAAGTAATACTACCTGGTACCCATTCAATGGGTCCCAAATCTGCAGGTTCAAGGGATCTTCCTACAGCTAAAACATGCATGGAAAACCCAGAGGACTGTACACCATGTGATCGGGAGATGTGTCTAAAATGCACCTCATTTATCCTCTCCTGGTGCTCCTGTTCACCATTCCAGCCATGTTACTTAGAATCTCCCCACTTGGAGAATCAGCACATTTAAACTTCTGTTTCACACATTTTGCAAATTGTGAGGAGGATGAACGGGAAGAGGGGGAACCAATGAGAGAATAGTTGTAGGGGTTTGGACGGGCACATATCACTCTAATTTCCCATTAAGAATAAGAATTAAAGAAAGGCTCAGCCTGCCTCGCCGGAGCCAAAATAGGGCCTGAAGCAATCCTGCGGGTTTGAGGCCAGCTCACAAAAGAGCAACTTAAAAAATGGAGCTCAGGGTCACTGCAATTCACAAACCTGCAGAGTTATAAATGAAAACTAATGTCCAAAAATATGTTGAGGTAAGGCAAAGAAGAGGATCTGAATGCAAGACAGAATTGCAAGAAACAGATTTCAAGAGATAGATTGGACTCGTCTTTAACGCACATGAAAAGCGGCAGAATTTCGACAATGATGCAGTTGGCCCAAAAGGGCGTATGCATTTTTTCCTGATTATATCCAGGAAAAAACGCATACGCACTTTATGGGCAACGAAGCAAGTAAGCAATGCAAATGTGCACAACAAAGAAGTCTCACTTCCCACCGGTCAAAAGGGCCATCCTAAAAAATTGTAAAAACCAGAAATGCAGGACAGGCCATGGAGAACAGGGAGCCTTTATACGCTGATGGGCAGTGTGTGAACTGCCGAGAGCCACTCTGGAGAAGTGTATGGTGGTTCCTAAATCATCTAAAAAACAGAGCTACAGAGCATAGGACACTTCCAATCATGGGAGTATATCTAGGGAAGTCTAAAAATCAACAAGACACAAGCACACCACAGTTTAGGGCTACTCTGTTTACAAGAACCTCAACTTCAGTACACCTTAAATATCCCAGGAAAGAGAACAATGGATAAAGAAGATGTGGTACTTATGTACAATGGAATATCTCTTCACCATGAAATCAATGTAATAAGGCTAGTAGAAGGATAAAGAGTGGATTTAGGTCCGATAATACTACTTGAAATAAGTCAAACAGAAAAAGAAACATATCATAAGATATCACTTATAGAGGGAGGGTAAATATGGCTGCACAAGAAATGAATTACAGAACAGAACAGTGTCTCACATTTAGAAAACACACTTATGTCAGCTTAAGGGGAAAGGAGAGGTGGGGTGATGCATAAAACCAGAGTTTGAAATTAGCACAGATACCGTTCAATAAACCAAATAGGTATTAGACAAGATCTACACCTTGCTCAATGAACTGGCCTCAACACACCCTATACACCGCAGAGAAATATATCTGAGTAATAAGAATCTTAAAACCCATGTATTGATATATCTCCATAAGGGAATCAAGTGTGTGCAGAGCGGCACAAACACAGCAGTGAAAATGAGCTAAACCCCATTATAGAAATAAATTTTAAAAACAAAACGCTGAAACAATGAAAGAGAGAAAAATTCTTACAAAATTCGCTCAGGGGCTGTGATGCAACCTGGATTGACCACATATAAAACCACAGCTGGATAAGACATAAGGCTGGACACTTGGGGCTGAGAGGATTGGTGAGCTTTGGTGAGCAACTGCCGAAAGTTTAATGCAATACTTCATGCTACTCAGTCCAAGGGTCCCAGCACTCCAGGTTGAAGGGAATCTTCCTACAGCTAAACCATGCTTGGGAAACCCAGCGACTGGTATACCATATGATCGGGAAAGGTTTCTAAAACGCACCTCATTTTTCCTCTCCTGGGGCTCCGGATCGACATTCCAGCCGCTTTACTAACAACATCCCCACATGGAGTCAATGCCTTTAAGTTCTGGTATCGCACAGTCTGCAGTTAGTGCGGAGGATGAATGGGAATGGGGGAACCAGTGAGAAACAAGCTGTAGTGGTTTCAATGGGCACATGTCACACTAATGTCACATCAGTAAGAAGAATTAACCAAAGGCACAGCAAGGTGCCCCAGAAGAAAAATAGGGCTTCAAGGAATCCTGTGGTTATGGGGCAAGACCACAAAAATAAGAGCTGAAAAGTGGGGCTAAGGGCCACTGCAATTCAAAAACCTGCAGAGTTATAAAGGCCAACTATTTTCAAAAAATATATTGAGGTAAGGCTATGAAGAGACATTGAAAGCAAGGCAGAATTGCAGGAAACCGATTTCAGGAGGTAGACTGGAATTGCATTGAAAACATATGAAGAGAGCCAGAACCTCGACAATGATGCACTTGGCCAAAAAGGGCGTATGTGTTTTTTCCTGAATATATTCAGGAAAAAACGCATACACACTTTTTGGTCAACCAAGCAAGCTTGCAAAGGAAATCTGCAGTACAATGAAGTCTCACTTACACCTGGTCAAAAGGGCAATCTGAAAAAAGTGTAAAATCCATAAAGGCACGACACGGCATGGAGAACTGGGAGCCTTCTGATGCTGATGGGCGGGATGTAAATTGCCAACAGCCACTCTGGAGAAGTGTATGGTGTTTCCCGAAACATCTAAAAAACAAAGCAACAGAGCCTAGGGCACTTCCACTTATGGTCCTATAGCTTAGGGAAATTAAAATCAAAAAGACACAGCCACCCCAAAGTTTGGGACGCCTCTGTTTACAAGAACCTCGTTTACAGTACAAGTTCAATATTGCAGAAAGTGAAAAATGGGTAAAGAAGTTGTGGTATTTACGTACAATGCAGTATCACTCAGCAATGATATCTATGTCATCAGGCCCGTAGCAGCACAATGAGTGTATTCAGGTATGGTGATTCTAACTGAAATAAGTCACACAGAAAAAGAAACATTAAAAAATATCACTAATACACTGAATGTAAACTTGGCTACAGAGGAACTGAATTCCAAAACAGAACAGGGTCTCAAATTTAGAAAAGCAACTTATGCTTGCTTAAGGAGAAAGTTGAGTTGGGGTGCTGCATAAAACCAGAGATTGAAATGAGCACAGATAAAGTTCCTTAAGCCAAATATGGAATAGACAAGAGCTACTCCTTGCTCAATGAAATGGACTCAACACCGCATATTAAACGCCTAAGAATGTACCTGACTAGTAAGTATCTTAAAACCTATGGATTGCTATGTCTCCAAAAGAGAATCAAGCGTGTGTACAGGGGCATAAACGCAGCAGTGATAGGATTGGAGAGGTTCGGTGAGCAAATGAAGACCCTTTGAAGTCATATTGCATGGTACCCATTCCACGGGTCTCAACTCTCCAGGTTTAAGGTATTCTTCCTTCAGCTAAAACATGCATGTGGAACCCAGAGTATGATCAACCGTGTGATCGGGAGACGTTTTCAGATATGTCTCAGTTTTCGTCCCCTGGTACTTGGGTGCAACATTCCAGACGCTTTACTAACAATCTCCCCACTTGGAGAGTCAGTGCCTTTAACCTCCTGTTTGGCCCAGTTTGCAATTTCTGCGGAAGATGAACAGGAATAGGGAGAACCAATGAGAGACTAGCTGGAGGTGTCTGGACGGGCAAATTTAACTCTCATTTCCCACCAGGAAGAGGAAATAACCAAAGGCTCAGCGTGCCGTGCCAGAACCAGATTAGGGCCTGAAGCAATCTTGCGGTGTTGCGGCCAGCTCACAAGAAAGCGAGTTGAAGAAAAGAGCTCAGGGGCACTGTAATTCACAAACCTGCAGAGTTATAAATGACAGCTATTGTCCAAAAATATACTGAAGTAAGGCTGCCAAGAGGACTTGAAAGCGGGGCAGAATTGCAGGAAACCGATTTCAGGAGGTAGACTGGAATTGCATTGAAAGCATAGGAAAAGAGGCAGAACGTCCACAATGATGCACTTGGCCAAAAAGGGCGTATGCGTTTTTTCCTGAATATATTCAGGAAAAAACGCATACGCCATTTTTGGCCAACCAAGCAAGCTTGCAAAGGAAATCTGCACTACAATGAAGTCTCACTTCCCCCCGGTCAAAAGGGCCATCTGAAAAAAGTGTAAAATCCAGCAAGGCAGGACAGGCCATGGAGAACTGGGAGCCTTGTTATGCTGATGGGCGGGATGTACATTGCCAACAGACACTCGGGAGAAGTGTATGGTGTTTCCTGAAACATCTAAAAAACAAAGCAACAGAGCCTAGGGCACTTCCACTTATGGTCCTATAATTTGGGAAATTAAATTCAAAAAGACACAGCCATCCCAAAGTTTGGGACGGCTCTGTTTAAAACAACCTCGTTTACGGTACAAATTCAATATCACAGAAAGTGAGAAATGGATAAAGAAGTTGTGGTACTCACGTAAAATGCAGAATCACTCAGCAATGAAATCTATGTCATCAGGCCCATAGCAGCATAATGAGTGGATTCAGGTACGATGATTCGAACTGAAACAAGTCACACAGAAAAACAAACATCATAAGATATCAGTAATACACGGAATGTAAACTTGGCTACACAGGAACTGAATTACAGAACAGAACAGGGTCTCAAATTTAGAAAACCAACTTATGCTTGCTTAAGGGGAAAGGTGAGTTGGGGTGCTGCATAAAACCAGAGATTGAAATGAGCACAGATAAAGTTCCTTAAGCCAAATATGGAATAGACAAGAGCTACTCCTTGCTCAACGAAATGGACTCAACACCCCATATTAAACGCCTAAGAATGTACCTGACTAGTAAGTATCTTAAAACCTATGGATTGCTATGTCTCCAAAAGAGAATCAAGCGTGTGCACAGGGGCATAAACGCAGCAGTGATAGGATTGGAGAGGTTCGGTGAGCAAATGAAGACCCTTTGAAGTCATATTGCATGGTACCCATTCCACGGGTCTCAACTCTCCAGGTTTAAGGTATTCTTCCTTCAGCTAAAACATGCATGTGGAACCCAGAGTATGATCAACCGTGTGATCGGGACACGTGTTCAAATATGTCTCAGTTTTCCTCCCCTGGTACTCGGGTGCAACATTCCAGACGCTTTACTAACACTCTCCCCACTTGGAGAGTCAGCGCCTTTAACCTCCTGTTTGGCCCAGTTTGCAATTTCTGCGGAAGATGAACAGGAATAGGGAGAACCAATGAGAGACTAGCTGGAGGTGTCTGGACGGGCAAATTTAACTCTCATTTCCCACCAGGAAGAGGAAATAACCAAAGGCTCAGCGTGCCGTGCCGGAACCAGATTAGGGCCTGAAGCCAACCTGTGGTGTTGCGGCCAGCTCACAAGAAAGCGAGTTGAAGAAAGGAGCTCAGGGGCACTGTAATTCACAAAACTGTAGAGTTATAAATGACAGCTATCGTCCAAAAATATACTGAAGTAAGGCTGCCAAGAGGACTTGAAAGCGGGGCAGAATTGCAGGAAACCGATTTCAGGAGGTAGACTGGAACTGCAATTCAAGCATAGGAAAAGAGGCAGAACGTCCACAATGATGCACTTGGCCAAAAAGGGCGCATGCGTTTTTTCCTGAATATATTCAGGAAAAAACGCATGCGCCCTTTTTGGCCAACCAAGCAAGCTTGCAATGGAAATCGGCACTACAATGAAGTCTCACTTCCCCCCGGTCAAAAGGGCCATCTGAAAAAAGTGTAAAATCCAGAAAGGCAGGACAGGCCATGGAGAACTGGGAGCCTTGTTATGCTGATGGGCGGGATGTAAATTGCCAACAGACACTCGGGAGAAGTGTATGGTGTTTCCTGAAACATCTAAAAAACAAAGCAACAGAGCCTAGGGCACTTCCACTTATGGTCTTATAGCTTAGGGAAATTAAAATCAAAAAGACACAGCCACCCCAAAGTTTCAGACGCCTCTGTTTACAAGAACCTCGTTTACAGTACAAGTTCCATATCACAGAAAGTGAAAAATGGATAAAGAACTTGTGGTACTTACGTACAATGCAGTATCACTCAGCAATGAAATCTATGTCATCAGGCCCGTAGCAGCATAATGAGTGGATTCAGGTACGATGATTCTAACTGAAATAAGTCACACAGAAAAAGGAACATCATAAGATATCACTAATACACGGAATGTAAACTGGGCTACACAGGAACTGAATTCCAAAACAGAACAGGGTCTCAAATTTAGAAAACCAACTTATGCTTGCTTAAGGGGAAAGGTGAGTTGGGGTGCTGCATAAAACCAGAGATTGAAATGAGCACAGATAAAGTTCCTTAAGCCAAATATGGAATAGACAAGAGCTACTCCTTGCTCAACGAAATGGATTCAACACCCCATATTAAACGCCTAAGAATATACCTGACTAGTAAGTATCTTAAAACCTATGGATTGCTATGTCTCCGAAAGAGAATCAAGCGTGTGTACAGGGGCATAAACGCAGCAGTGATAGGATTGGAGAGGTTCGGTGAGCAAATGAAGACCCTTTGAAGTCATATTGCATGGTACCCATTACACGGGTATCAACTCTCCAGGTTTAAGGTATTCTTCCTTCAGCTAAAACATGCATGTGGAACCCAGAGTATGATCAACCATGTGATCGGGACACGTGTTCAAATATGTCTCAGTTTTCCTCCCCTGGTACTCGGGTGCAACATTCCAGACGCTTTACTAACACTCTCCCCACTTGGAGAGTCAGCGCCTTTAACCTCCTGTTTGGCCCAGTTTGCAATTTCTGCGGAAGATGAACAGGAATAGGGAGAACCAATGAGAGACTAGCTGGAGGTGTCTGGACGGGCAAATTTAACTCTCATTTCCCACCAGGAAGAGGAAATAACCAAAGGCTCAGCGTGCCGTGCCGGAAACAGATTAGGGCCTGAAGCCATCCTGTGGTGTTGCGGCCAGATCACAAGAAAGCGAGTTGAAGAAAGGAGCTCAGGGGCACTGTAATTCACAAAACTGTAGAGTTATAAATGACAGCTATCGTCCAAAAATATACTGAAGTAAGGCTGCCAAGAGGACTTGAAAGCGGGGCAGAATTGCAGGAAACCGATTTCAAGAGGTAGACTGGAATTGCATTGAAAGCATAGGAAAAGAGGCAGAACGTCCACAATGATGCACTTGGCCAAAAAGGGCGTATGCGTTTTTTCCTGAATATATTCAGGAAAAAACGGATATGCCCTTTTTGGCCAACCAAGCAAACTTGCAAAGAAAATCTGCACTACAATGAAGTCTCACTTCCCCCCGGTCAAAAGGGCCATCTGAAAAATGTGTAAAATCCAGAAAGGCAGGAAGGGCCATGGAGAACTGGGAGCCTTGTTATGCTGATGGGCGGGATGTAAATTGCCAACAGCCACTCGGGAGAAGTGTATGGTGTTTCCTGAAACATCTAAAAAATAAAGCAACAGAGCCTAGGGCACTTCCACTTATGGTCCTATAGCTTAGGGAAATTAAAATCAAAAAGACACAGCCACCCCAAAGTTTGGGACGCCTCTGTTTACAAGAACCTCGTTTACAGTACAAGTTCAACATCGCAGAAAGTGAAAATGGATAAAGAAGTTGTGGTATTTACTTACAAAGCAATATCACTCAGCAATGAAATCTATGTCATCAGGCCCTTAGCAGCACAATGAGTGGATTCAGGTATGATGATTCTAACTGAAATAAGTCACACAGAAAAAGAAACATCATAAGATATCACTAATACAAGGAATGTAAACTTGGCTACACAGGAACTGAATTACAGAACAGAACAGGGTCTCAAATTTAGAAAACCAACTTATGCTTGCTTAAGGGTAAAGGTGAGTTGGGGTGCTGCATAAAACCAGAGATTGAAATGAGCACAGATAAAGTTCCTTAAGCCAAATATGGAATAGACAAGAGCTACTCCTTGCTCAACGAAATGGACTCAACACCGCATATTAAACGCCTAAGAATGTACCTGACTAGTAAGTATCTTAAAACCTATGGATTGCTATGTCTCCGAAAGAGAATCAAGCATGTGTACAGGGGCATAAACGCAGCAGTGATAGGATTGGAGAGATTCGGTGAGCAAATGAAGACCCTTTGAAGTCATATTGCATGGTACCCATTCCACGGGTTTCAACTACCCAGGTTTAAGGTATCCTTCCTTCAGCTAAAATATGCATGTGGAACCTAGAGTATGATCAACCATGTGATCGGGAGACGTGTTCATATATGTCTCAGTTTTCGTACCCTGGTACTCGGGTGCAACATTCCAGACGCTTTACTAACACCCTCCCGACTTGGAGAGTCAGTCCCTTTAACCTCGTGTTTGGCCCAGTTTGCAATTTCTGCGGAAGATGAACAGGAATAGCGAGAACCAATGAGAGACTAGCTGGAGGTGTCTGGACGGGCAAATTTAACTCTCATTTCCCACCAGGAAGAGGAAATAACCAAAGGCTCAGCGAGCCGTGCCGGAACCAGATTAGGGGCTGAAGCCATCCTGCGGTGTTACGGCCAGGTCACAAGAAAGCGAGATGAAGAAAGGAGCTCAGGGGCAATGTAATTCACAAACCTGCAGAGTTATAAATGACAGCTATCGTCCAAAAGTATACTGAAGTAAGGCTGCCAAGAGGACTTGAAAGCAGGGCAGAATTGCAGGAAACCGATTTCAGGAGGTAGACTGGAATTGCATTGAAAGCATAGGAAAAGAGGCAGAACGTCCACAATGATGCACTTGGCCAAAAAGGGCGTATGCGTTTTTTCCTGAATATATTCAGGAAAAAACACATACGCCCTTTTTGGCCAACCAAGCAAACTTGCAAAGGAAATCTGCACTACAATGAAGTCTCACTTCCCCCCGGTCAAAAGGGCCATCTGAGAAAAGTGTAAAATCCAGAAAGGCAGGAAGGGCCATGGAGAACTGGGAGCCTTGTTATGCTGATGGACGGGATGTAAATTGCCAACAGACACTCGGGAGAAGTGTATGGTGTTTCCTGAAACATCTAATAAACAAAGCAACAGAGCCTAGGGCACTTCCACTTATGGTCCTATAGCTTAGGGAAATTAAAATCAAAAAGACACAGCCACCCCAAAGTTAGGGACGCCTCTGTTTACAAGAACCTCGTTTACAGTACAAGTTCAATATCACAGAAAGTGAAAAATGGATAAAGAACTTGTGGTACTTACGTACAATGCAGTATCACTCAGCAATGAAATCTATGTCATCAGGCCCGTAGCAGCATAATGAGTGGATTCAGGTATGATGATTCTAACTAAAATAAGTCACACAGAAAAAGAAACATCATAAGATAACACTAATACACGGAATGTAAACTTGGCTACACAGGAACTGAATTACAGAACAGAACAGGGTCTCAAATTTAGAAAACCAACTTATGCTTGCTTAAGGGTAAAGGTGAGTTGGGGTGCTGCATAAAACCAGAGATTGAAATGAGCACAGATAAAGTTCCTTAAGCCAAATATGGAATAGACAAGAGCTACTCCTTGCTCAACGAAATGGACTCAACACCGCATATTAAACGCCTAAGAATGTACCTGACTAGTAAGTATCTTAAAACCTATGGATTGCTATGTCTCCGAAAGAGAATCAAGCATGTGTACAGGGGCATAAACGCAGCAGTGATAGGATTGGAGAGATTCGGTGAGCAAATGAAGACCCTTTGAAGTCATATTGCATGGTACCCATTCCACGGGTTTCAACTACCCAGGTTTAAGGTATCCTTCCTTCAGCTAAAATATGCATGTGGAACCTAGAGTATGATCAACCATGTGATCGGGAGACGTGTTCATATATGTCTCAGTTTTCGTACCCTGGTACTCGGGTGCAACATTCCAGACACTTTACTAACACTCTCCCCACTTGGAGAGTCAGCGCCTTTAACCTCCTGTTTGGCCCAGTTTGCAATTTCTGCGGAAGATGAACAGGAATAGGGAGAACCAATGAGAGACTAGCTGGAGGTGTCTGGACGGGCAAATTTAACTCTCATTTCCCACCAGGAAGAGGAATTAAGCAAAGGCTCAGCGTGCCATGCCGGAACCAGATTAGGGCCTGAAGCCATCCTGCGGTGTTGCGGCCAGCTCACAAGAAAGCGAGTTGAAGAAAGGAGCTCAGGGGCACTGTAATTCACAAACCTGCAGAGTTATAAATGACAGCTATCGTCCAAAAATATACTGAAGTAAGGCTGCCAAGAAGACTTGAAAGCGGGGCAGAATTGCAGGAAACCGATTTCAGGAGGTAGACAGGAATTGCATTAAAAGCATAGGAAAAGAGGCAGAACGTCCACAATGATGCACTTAGCCAAAAGGGCGTATGCGTTTTTTCCTGAATATATTCAGGAAAAGACGCATACGCCCTCTTTGGCCAACCAAGCAAGCTTGCAAAGGAAATCTGCACTACAATGAAGTCTCACTTCCCCCCGGTCAAAAGGGCCATCTGAAAAAAGTGTAAAATCCAGAAAGGCAGGACAGGCCATGGAGAACTGGGAGCCTTGTTATGCTGATGGGCGGGATGTAAATTGCCAACAGACACTCGGGAGAAGTGTATGGTGTTTCCTGAAACATCTAAAAAACAAAGCAACAGAGCCTAGGGCACTTCCACTTATGGTCCTATAGCTTAGGAAAATTTAAATAAAAAAGACACAGCCACCCCAAAGTTTGGGACGCCTCTGTTTACAAGAACCTCGTTTACATTACAAGTTCAACATCACAGAAAGTGAAAAATGGATAAAGAAGTTGTGGTATTTACTTACAAAGCAATATCACTCAGCAATGAAATCTATGTCATCAGGCCCTTAGCAGCACAATGAGTGGATTCAGGTATGATGATTCTAACTGAAATAAGTCACACAGAAAAAGAAACATCATAAGATATCAGTAATACACGGAATGTAAACTTGGCTACACAGGAACTGAATTCCAAAACAGAACAGGGTCTCAAATTTAGAAAATCAACTTATGCTTGCTTAAGGGGAAAGGTGAGTTGGGGTGCTACATAAAACCAGAGATTGAAATGAGCACAGATAAAGTTCCTTAAGCCAAATATGGAATAGACAAGAGCTACTCCTTGCTCAACGAAATGGACTCAACACCCCATATTAAACGCTTAAGAATGTACCTGACTAGTAAGTATCTTAAAACCTATGGATTGCTATGTCTCCAAAAGAGAATCAAGCGTGTGTACAGGGGCATAAACGCAGCACTGATAGGATTGGAGAGGTTCGGTGAGCAAATGAAGACCCTTTGAAGTCATATTGCATGGTACCCATTCCACGGGTCTCAACTCTCGAGGTTTAAGGTATTCTTCCTTCAGCTAAAACATGCATGTGGAACCCAGAGTATGATCAACCATGTGAATAGCAGACGTGTTCAAATATGTCTCAGTTTTCGTACCCTGGTACTCGGGTGTAACATTCCAGACGCTTTACTAACACTCTCCCCACTTAGAGAGTCAGCGCCTTTAACCTCCTGTTTGGCCCAGTTTGCAATTTCTGCGGAAGATGAACAGGAATAGGGAGAACCAATGACAGACTAGCTGGAGGTGTCTCGACGGGCAAATTTAACTCTCATTTCCCACCAGGAAGAGGAAATAACCAAAGGCTCAGCGTGCCGTGCCGGAAACAGATTAGGGCCTGAAGCCATCCTGCGGTGTTGCGGCCAGCTCACCAGAAAGCGAGTTGAAGAAAGGAGCTCAGGGGCACTGTAATTCACAAACCTGCAGAGTTATAAATGACAGCTATCGTCCAAAAATATACTGAAGTAAGGCTGCCAAGAGGACTTGAAAGCGGGGCAGAATTGCAGGAAACCGATTTCAGGAGGTAGACTGGAATTGCATTGAAAGCATAGGAAAAGAAGCAGAACGTCCACAATGATGCACTTGGCCAAAAAGGGCGTATGCGTTTTTTCCTGAATATATTCAGGAAAAAACGCATACGCCCTTTTTGGCCAACCAAGCAAGCTTGCAAAGGAAATCTGCACTACAATGTAGTCTCACTTCCCCCCGGTCAAAAGGGCCATCTGAAAAAAGTGTAAAATCCAGAAAGGCAGGACAGGCCATGGAGAACTGGGAGCCTTGTTATGCTGATGGGCGGGATGTAAATTGCCAACAGACACTCAGGAGAAGTGTATGGTGTTTCCTGAAACATCTAAAAAACAAAGCAACAGAGCCTAGGGCACTTCCACTTATGGTCCTATAGCTTAGGGAAATTAAAATCAAAAAGACACAGCCACCCCAAAGTTTGGGACGCCTCTGTTTGCAAGAACCTCGTTTACCGTACAAGTTCAATGTCACAGAAAGTGAAAAATGGATAAAGAACTTGTGGTACTTACGTACAATGCAGTATCACTCAGCAATGAAATCTATGTCATCAGGCCCGTAGCAGCGTAATAAGTGGATTCAGGTATGATGATTCTAACTGAAATAAGACACACAGAAAAAGAAACATCATAAGATATCAGTAATACACGGAATGTAAACTTGGCTACACAGGAACTGAATTACAGAACAGAACAGGGTCTCAAATTTAGAAAACCAACTTATGCTTGCTTAAGGGTAAAGGTGAGTTGGGGTGCTGCATAAAACCAGAGATTGAAATGAGCACAGATAAAGTTCCTTAAGCCAAATATGGAATAGACAAGAGCTACTCCTTGCTCAACGAAATGGACTCAACACCGCATATTAAACGCCTAAGAATGTACCTGACTAGTAAGTATCTTAAAACCTATGGATTGCTATGTCTCCAAAAGAGAATCAAGCGTGTGTACAGGGGCATAAACGCAGCAGTGATAGGATTGGAGAGGTTCGGTGAGCAAATGAAGACCCTTTGAAGTCATATTGCATGGTACCCATTACACGGGTCTCAACTCTCCAGGTTTAAGGTATTCTTCCTTCAGCTAAAACATGCATGTGGAACCCAGAGTATGATCAACCGTGTGAACGGGAGACGTGTTCAAATATGTCTCAGTTTTCCTCCCCTGGTAGTCGGGTGCAACATTCAAGATGCTTTTCTAACACTCTCCCCACTTGGAGAATCAGCGCCTTTAACCTCCTGTTTGGCCCAATTTGCAATTTCTGCGGAAGATGAACAGGAATAGCCAGAACCAATGAGAGACTAGCTGGAGGTGTCTGGACGGGCAAATTTAACTCTCATTTCCCACCAGGAAGAGGAAATAACCAAAGGCTCAGCGTGCTGTGCCGGAACCAGATTAGGGCCTGAAGCCATCCTGTGGTGTTGCGGCCAGCTCAAAAGAAAGCGAATTGAAGAAAGGAGCTCAGGGGCACTGTAATTCACAAACCTGCAGAGTTATAAATGACAGCTATCGTCCAAAAATATACTGAAGTAAGGCTGCCAAGAGGACTTGAAAGCGGGGCAGAATTGCAGGAAACCGATTTCAGGAGGTAGACTGGAATTGCATTGAAAGCATAGGAAAAGAGGCAGAACGTCCACAATGATGCACTTGGCCAAAAAGTGCATATGCGTTTTTTCCTGAATATATTCAGGAAAAAACGCATACGTCCTTTTTGGCCAACCAAGCAAGCTTGGAAAGGAAATCTGCACTACAATGAAGTCTCACTTCCCCCCGGTCAAAAGGACCATCGGAAAAAAGTGTAAAATCCAGAAAGGCAGGACAGGCCATGGAGAACTGGGAGCCTTGTTATGCTGATGGGTGGGATGTAAACTGCCAACAGACACTTGGGAGAAGTGTATGGTGTTTCCTGAAACATCTAAAAAACAAAGCAACAGAGCCTAGGGCACTTCCACTTATGGTCCTATAGCTTAGGGAAATTAAAACAAAAAAGACACAGCCAACCCAAAGTTTGGGACGCCTCTGTTTACAAGAACCTCGTTTACCGTACAAGTTCAATATCACAGAAATTGAAAAATGGATAAAGAAGTTGTGGTACTTACGTACAATGCAGTATCACTCAGCAATGAAATCTATGTCATCAGGCCCGTAGCAGCATAATGAGTGGATTCAGGTACGATGATTCTAACTGAAATAAGTCACACAGAAAAAGAAACATCATAAGATATCAGTAATACACGGAATGTAAACTTGTCTACACAGGAACTGAATTCCAAAACAGAACAGGGTCTCAAATTTAGAAAACCAACTTATGCTTGCTTAAGGGGAAAGGTGAGTTGGGGTGCTGCATAAAACCAGAGATTGAAATGAGCACAGATAAATTTCCTTAAGCCAAATATGGAATAGGCAAGAGCTACTCCTTGCTCAATGAAATGGACTCAACATCCCATATTAAACGCCTAAGAATGTACCTGACTAGTAAGCATCTTAAAACCTATGGATTGCTATGTCTCCAAAAGAGAATCAAGCGTGTGTACAGGGGCATAAACGCAGCAGTGATAGGATTGGAGAGGTTCGGTGAGCAAATGAAGACCCTTTGAAGTCATATTGCATGGTACCCATTACACGGGTTTCAGCTACCCAGGTTTAAGGTATTCTTCCTTCAGCTAAAACATGCATGTGGAACCCAGAGTATGATCAACCATGTGATCGGGAGACGTGTTCAAATATGTCTCAGTTTTCCTCCCCTGGTACTCGGGTGCAACATTCCAGACGCTTTACTAACACTCTCCCCACTTGGAGAGTCAGCGCCTTTAACCTCCTGTTTGGCCCAGTTTGCAATTTCTGCGGAAGATGAACAGCAATAGGGAGAACCAATGAGAGACTAGCTGGAGGTGTCTGGACGGGCAAATTTAACTCTCATTTCCCACCAGGAAGAGGAAATAACCAAAGGCTCAGCGTGCCGTGCCGGAATGAGATTAGGGCCTGAAGCCATCCTGCGGTGTTGCGGCCAGCTCAAAAGAAAGCGAGTTGAAGAAAGGAGCTCAGGGGCACTGTAATTCACAAACCTGCAGAGTTATAAATGACAGCTATCGTCCAAAAATATACTGAAGTAAGGCTGCCAAGAGGACTTGAAAGCGGGGCAGAATTGCAGGAAACCGATTTCAGGAGGTAGACTGGAATTGCATTGAAAGCATAGGAAAAGAGGCAGAACGTCCACAATGATGCACTTGGCCAAAAAGGGCGTATGCGTTTTTTCCTGAATATATTCAGGAAAAAACGCATACGCCCTTTTTGGCCAACCAAGCAAGCTTGCAAAGGAAATCTGCACTACAATGAAGTCTCACTTCCCCCCGGTCAAAAGGGCCATCTGAAAAAAGTGTAAAATCCAGAAAGGCAGGACAGGCCATGGAGAACTGGGAGCCTTGTTATGCTGATGGGCGGGATGTAAATTGCCAACAGCCACTCGGGAGAAGTGTATGGTGTTTCCTGAAACATCTAAGAAACAAAGCAACAGAGCCTAGGGCACTTCCACTTATGGTCCTATAGCTTAGGGAAATTAAAATCAAAAAGACACAGCCACCCCAAAGTTTGGGACGCCTCTGTTTACAAGAACCTCGTTTACCGTACAAGTTCAATATCACAGAAAGTGAAAAATGGATAAAGAACTTGTGGTACTTACGTACAATGCAGTATCACTCAGCAATGAAATCTATGTCATCAGGCCCGTAGCAGCATAATGAGTGGATTCAGGTACGATGATTCTAACTGAAATAAGTCACACAGAAAAAGAAACATCATAAGATATCACTAATACACGGAATGTAAACTTGGCTACACAGGAACTGAATTCCAAAACAGAACAGGGTCTCAAATTTAGAAAACCAACTTATGCTTGCTTAAGGGGAAAGGTGAGTTGGGGTGCTGCATAAAACCAGAGATTGAAATGAGCACAGATAAAGTTCCTTAAGCCAAATATGGAATAGACAAGAGCTACTCCTTGCTCAACGAAATGGACTCAACACCGCATATTAAACGCCTAAGAATGTACCTGACTCTTAAGTATCTTAAAACCTATGGATTGCTATGTCTCCGAAAGAGAATCAAGCATGTGTACAGGGACATAAACGCAGCAGTGATAGGATTGGAGAGGTTCGGTGAGCAAATGAAGACCCTTTGAAGTCATATTGCATGGTACCCATTCCACGGGTTTCAACTACCCAGGTTTAAGGTATTCTTCCTTCAGCTAAAACATGCATGTGGAACCTAGAGTATGATCAACCATGTGATCGGGAGACGTGTTCAAATATGTCTCAGTTTTCGTACCCTGGTACTCGGGTGCAACATTCCAGACGCTTTACTAACACTCTCCCGACTTGGAGAGTCAGTCCCTTTAACCTCCTGTTTGGCCCAGTTTGCAATTTCTGCGGAAGATGAACAGGAATAGCGAGAACCAATGAGAGACTAGCTGGAGGTGTCTGGACGGGCAAATTTAACTCTCATTTCCCACCAGGAAGAGGAAATAACCAAAGGCTCAGCGTGCCGTGCCGGAACCAGATTAGGGCCTGAAGCCATCCTGCGGTGTTGCGGCCAGCTCACAAGAAAACGAGTTGAAGAAAGGAGCTCAGGGGTACTGTAATTCACAAACCTGCAGAGTTATAAAATACAACTATCGTCCAAAAATATACTGAAGTAAGGCTGCCAAGAGGACTTGAAAGCGGGGCAGAATTGCAGGAAACCGATTTCAGGAGGTAGACTGGAATTGCATTGAAAGCATAGGAAAAGAGGCAGAACGTCCACAATGATGCACTTGGCCAAAAAGGGCGTATGCGTTTTTTCCTGAATATATTCAGGAAAAAACGCATACGCCCTTTTTGGCCAACCAAGCAAGCTTGCAAAGGAAATCTGCACTACAATGAAGTCTCACTTCCCCCCGGTCAAAAGGGCCATCTGAAAAAAGTGTAAAATCCAGAAAGGCAGGACAGGCCATGGAGAACTGGGAGCCTTGTTATGCTGATGGGCGGGATGTAAATTGCCAACAGACACTCGGGAGAAGTGTATGGTGTTTCCTGAAACATCTAAAAAACAAAGCAACAGAGCCTAGGGCACTTCCACTTATGGTCCTATAGCTTAGGGAAATTAAAATCAAAAAGATACAGCCACCCCAATGTTTGGGACGCCTCTGTTTACAAGAACCTCGTTTACCGTACAAGTTCAATATCACAGAAAGTGAAAAATGGATAAAGAACTTGTGGTACTTACGTACAATGCAGTATCACTCAGCAGTGAAATCTATGTCATCAGGCCCGTAGCAGCACAATGAGTGGATTCAGGTACGATGATTCTAACTGAAATAAGTCACACAGAAAAAGAAACATCATAAGATATCAGTAATACACGGAATGTAAACTTGGCTACACAGGAACTGAATTACAGAACAGAACAGGGTCTCAAATTTAGAAAACCAACTTATGCTTGTTTAAGGGTAAAGGTGAGTTGGGGTGCTGCATAAAACCAGAGATTGAAATGAGCACAGATAAAGTTCCTTAAGCCAAATATGGAATAGACAAGAGCTACTCCTTGCTCAACGAAATGGACTCAACACCGCATATTAAACGCCTAAGAATGTACCTGACTCTTAAGTATCTTAGAACCTATGGATTGCTATGTCTCCAAAAGAGAATCAAGCATGTGTACAGGGACATAAACGCAGCAGTGATAGGATTGGAGAGGTTCGGTGAGCAAATGAAGACCCTTTGAAGTCATATTGCATGGTACCCATTCCACGGGTTTCAACTACCCAGGTTTAAGGTATTCTTCCTTCAGCTAAAACATGCATGTGGAACCTAGAGTATGATCAACCATGTGATCGGGAGACGTGTTCAAATATGTCTCAGTTTTCGTACCCTGGTACTCGGGTGCAACATTCCAGACGCTTTACTAACACTCTCCCGACTTGGAGAGTCAGTCCCTTTAACCTCCTGTTTGGCCCAGTTTGCAATTTCTGCGGAAGATGAACAGGAATAGCGAGAACCAATGAGAGACTAGCTGGAGGTGTCTGGACGGGCAAATTTAACTCTCATTTCCCACCAGGAAGAGGAAATAACCAAAGGCTCAGCGTGCCGTGCCGGAACCAGATTAGGGCCTGAAGCCATCCTGCGGTGTTGTGGCCAGCTCACAAGAAAGCGAGTTGAAGAAAGGAGCTCAGGGGCACTGTAATTCACAAACCTGCAGAGTTATAAATGACAACTATTGTCCAAAAATATACTGAAGTAAGGCTGCCAAGAGGACTTGAAAGCGGGGCAGAATTGCAGGAAACCGATTTCAGGAGGTAGACTGGAATTGCATTGAAAGCATAGGAAAAGAGGCAGAACGTCCACAATGATGCACTTGGCCAAAAAGGGCGTATGCGTTTTTTCCTGAATATATTCAGGAAAAAACGCATACGCCCTTTTTGGCCAACCAAGCAAGCTTGCAAAGGAAATCTGCACTACAATGAAGTCTCACTTCCCCCCGGTCAAAAGGGCCATCTGAAAAAAGTGTAAAATCCAGAAAGGCAGGACAGGCCATGGAGAACTGGGAGCCTTGTTATGCTGATGGGCGGGATGTGCATTGCCAACAGACACTCGGGAGAAGTGTATGGTGTTTCCTGAAACATCTAAAAAACAAAGCAACAGAGCCTAGGGCACTTCCACTTATGGTCCTATAGCTTAGGGAAATTAAAATCAAAAAGATACAGCCACCCCAATGTTTGGGACGCCTCTGTTTACAAGAACCTCGTTTACCGTACAAGTTCAATATCACAGAAAGTGAAAAATGGATAAAGAACTTGTGGTACTTACGTACAATGCAGTATCACTCAGCAGTGAAATCTATGTCATCAGGCCCGTAGCAGCACAATGAGTGGATTCAGGTACGATGATTCTAACTGAAATAAGTCACACAGAAAAAGAAACATCATAAGATATCAGTAATACACGGAATGTAAACTTGGCTACACAGGAACTGAATTACAGAACAGAACAGGGTCTCAAATTTAGAAAACCAACTTATGCTTGTTTAAGGGTAAAGGTGAGTTGGGGTGCTGCATAAAAGCAGAGATTGAAATGAGCACAGATAAAGTTCCTTAAGCCAAATATGGAATAGACAAGAGCTACTCCTTGCTCAACGAAATGGACTCAACACCGCATATTAAACGCCTAAGAATGTACCTGACTCTTAAGTATCTTAAAACCTATGGATTGCTATGTCTCCGAAAGAGAATCAAGCATGTGTACAGGGACATAAACGCAGCAGTGATAGGATTGGAGAGGTTCGGTGAGCAAATGAAGACCCTTTGAAGTCACATTGCATGATACCCATTCCACGGGTTTTAACTACCCAGGTTTAAGGTATTCTTCCTTCAGCTAAAACATGCATGTGGAACCTAGAGTATGATCAACCATGTGATCGGGAGACGTGTTCAAATATGTCTCAGTTTTCGTACCCTGGTACTCGGGTGCAACATTCCAGACGCTTTACTAACACTCTCCCGACTTGGAGAGTCAGTCCCTTTAACCTCCTGTTTGGCCCAGTTTGCAATTTCTGCGGAAGATGAACAGGAATAGCGAGAACCAATGAGAGACTAGCTGGAGGTGTCTGGACGGGCAAATTTAACTCTCATTTCCCACCAGGAAGAGGAAATAACCAAAGGCTCAGCGTGCCATGCCGGAACCAGATTAGGGCCTGAAGCCATCCTGCGGTGTTGCGGCCAGGTCACAAGAAAGCGAGTTGAAGAAAGGAGCTCAGGGGCACTGTAATTCACAAACCTGCAGAGTTATAAATGACAGCTATCGTCCAAAAATATACTGAAGTAAGGCTGCCAAGAGGACTTGAAAGCGGGGCAGAATTGCAGGAAACCGATTTCAGGAGGTAGACTGGAATTGCATTGAAAGCATAGGAAAAGAGGCAGAACGTCCACAATGATGCACTTGGCCAAAAAGGGCGTATGCGTTTTTTCCTGAATATATTCAGGAAAAAACGCATACGCCCTTTTTGGCCAACCAAGCAAGCTTGCAAAGGAAATCTGCACTACAATGAAGTCTCACTTCCCCCCGGTCAAAAGGGCCATCTGAAAAAAGTGTAAAATCCAGAAAGGCAGGACAGGCCATGGAGAACTGGGAGCCTTGTTATACTGATGGGCGGGATGTACATTGCCAACAGACACTCGGGAGAAGTGTATGGTGTTTCCTGAAACATCTAAAAAACAAAGCAACAGAGCCTAGGGCACTTCCACTTATGGTCCTATAGCTTAGGGAAATTAAAATCAAAAAGATACAGCCACCCCAATGTTTGGGACGCCTCTGTTTACAAGAACCTCGTTTACCGTACAAGTTCAATATCACAGAAAGTGAAAAATGGATAAAGAACTTGTGGTACTTACGTACAATGCAGTATCACTCAGCAGTGAAATCTATGTCATCAGGCCCGTAGCAGCACAATGAGTGGATTCAGGTACGATGATTCTAACTGAAATAAGTCACACAGAAAAAGAAACATCATAAGATATCAGTAATACACGGAATGTAAACTTGGCTACACAGGAACTGAATTACAGAACAGAACATGGTCTCAAATTTAGAAAACCAACTTATGCTTGTTTAAGGGTAAAGGTGAGTTGGGGTGCTGCATAAAACCAGAGATTGAAATGAGCACAGATAAAGTTCCTTAAGCCAAATATGGAATAGACAAGAGCTACTCCTTGCTCAACGAAATGGACTCAACACCGCATATTAAACGCCTAAGAATGTACCTGACTCTTAAGTATCTTAAAACCTATAGATTGCTATGTCTCCGAAAGAGAATCAAGCATGTGTACAGGGACATAAACGCAGCAGTGATAGGATTGGAGAGGTTCGGTGAGCAAATGAAGACCCTTTGAAGTCATATTGCATGGTACCCATTCCAAGGGTTTCAACTACACAGGTTTAAGGTATTCTTCCTTCAGCTAAAACATGCATGTGGAACCTAGAGTATGATCAACCATGTGATCGGGAGACGTGTTCAAATATGTCTCAGTTTTCGTACCCTGGTACTCGGGTGCAACATTCCAGACGCTTTACTAACACTCTCCCGACTTAGAGAGTCAGTCCCTTTAACCTCCTGTTTGGTCCAGTTTGCAATTTCTGCGGAAGATGAACAGGAATAGCGAGAACCAATGAGAGACTAGCTGGAGGTGTCTGGACGGGCAAATTTAACTCTCATTTCCCACCAGGAAGAGGAAATAACCAAAGGCTCAGCGTGCCGTGCCGGAACCAGATTAGGGCCTGAAGCCATCCTGCGGTGTGCGGCCAGCTCACAAGAAAACGAGTTGAAGAAAGGAGCTCAGGGGCACTGTAATTCACAAACCTGCAGAGTTATAAATGACAACTATCGTCCAAAAATATACTGAAGTAAGGCTGCCAAGAGGACTTGAAAGCGGGGCAGAATTGCAGGAAACCGATTTCAGGAGGTAGACTGGAATTGCATTGAAAGCATAGGAAAAGAGGCAGAACGTCCACAATGATGCACTTGGCCAAAAAGGGCGTATGCGTTTTTTCCTGAATATATTCAGGAAAAAACGCATACGCCCTTTTTGGCCAACCAAGCAAGCTTGCAAAGGAAATCTGCACTACAATGAAGTCTCACTTCCCCCCGGTCAAAAGGGCCATCTGAAAAAAGTGTAAAATCCAGAAAGGCAGGACAGGCCATGGAGAACTGGGAGCCTTGTTATGCTGATGGGCGGGATGTAAATTGCCAACAGACACTCGGGAGAAGTGTATGGTGTTTCCTGAAACGTCTAAAAAACAAAGCAACAGAGCCTAGGGCACTTCCACTTATGGTCCTATAGCTTTGGGAAATTAAAATCAAAAAGATACAGCCACCCCAATGTTTGGGACGCCTCTGTTTACAAGAACCTCGTTTACCGTACAAGTTCAATATCACAGAAAGTGAAAAATGGATAAAGAACTTGTGGTACTTACGTACAATGCAGTATCACTCAGCAGTGAAATCTATGTCATCAGGCCCGTAGCAGCACAATGAGTGGATTCAGGTACGATGATTCTAACTGAAATAAGTCACACAGAAAAAGAAACATCATAAGATATCAGTAATACACGGAATGTAAACTTGGCTACACAGGAACTGAATTACAGAACAGAACAGGGACTCAAATTTAGAAAACCAACTTATGCTTGTTTAAGGGTAAAGGTGAGTTGGGGTGCTGCATAAAACCAGAGATTGAAATGAGCACAGATAAAGTTCCTTAAGCCAAATATGGAATAGACAAGAGCTACTCCTTGCTCAACGAAATGGACTCAACACCGCATATTAAACGCCTAAGAATGTACCTGACTCTTAAGTATCTTAAAACCTATGGATTGCTATGTCTCCGAAAGAGAATCAAGCATGTGTACAGGGACATAAACGCAGCAGTGATAGGATTGGAGAGGTTCGGTGAGCAAATGAAGACCCTTTGAAGTCATATTGCATGGTACCCATTCCACGGGTTTCAACTACCCAGGTTTAAGGTATTCTTCCTTCAGCTAAAACATGCATGTGGAACCTAGAGTATGATCAACCATGTGATCGGGAGACGTGTTCAAATATGTCTCAGTTTTCGTACCCTGGTACTCGGGTGCAACATTCCAGACGCTTTACTAACACTCTCCCGACTTGGAGAGTCAGTCCCTTTAACCTCCTGTTTGGCCCAGTTTGCAATTTCTGCGGAAGATGAACAGGAATAGCGAGAACCAATGAGAGACTAGCTGGAGGTGTCTGGACGGGCAAATTTAACTCTCATTTCCCACCAGGAAGAGGAAATAACCAAAGGCTCAGCGTGCCGTGCCGGAACCAGATTAGGGCCTGAAGCCATCCTGCGGTGTTGCGGCCAGCTCACAAGAAAGCGAGTTGAAGAAAGGAGCTCAGGGGCACTGTAATTCACAAACCTGCAGAGTTATAAATGACAACTATCGTCCAAAAATATACTGAAGTAAGGCTGCCAAGAGGACTTGAAAGCGGGGCAGAATTGCAGGAAACCGATTTCAGGAGGTAGACTGGAATTGCATTGAAAGCATAGGAAAAGAGGCAGAACGTCCACAATGATGCACTTGGCCAAAAAGGGCGTATGCGTTTTTTCCTGAATATATTCAGGAAAAAACGCATACGCCCTTTTTGGCCAACCAAGCAAGCTTGCAAAGGAAATCTGCACTACAATGAAGTCTCACTTCCCCCCGGTCAAAAGGGCCATCTGAAAAAAGTGTAAAATCCAGAAAGGCAGGACAGGCCATGGAGAACTGGGAGCCTTGTTATACTGATGGGCGGGATGTACATTGCCAAC
Source organism: Globicephala melas (assembly GCF_963455315.2). Lineage (NCBI taxonomy): Eukaryota > Metazoa > Chordata > Mammalia > Artiodactyla > Delphinidae > Globicephala > Globicephala melas. Next base: position 741,523 of record NW_027207286.1, read on the forward strand.
AGACACTCGGGAGAAGTGTATGGTGTTTCCTGAAACGTCTAAAAAACGAAGCAACAGAGCCTAGGGCACTTCCACTTATGGTCCTATAGCTTAGGGAAATTAAAATCAAAAAGATACAGCCACCCCAATGTTTGGGACGCCTCTGTTTACAAGAACCTCGTTTACCGTACAAGTTCAATATCACAGAAAGTGAAAAATGGATAAAGAACTTGTGGTACTTATGTACAATGCAGTATCACTCAGCAGTGAAATCTATGTCATCAGGCCCGTAGCAGCACAATGAGTGGATTCAGGTACGATGATTCTAACTGAAATAAGTCACACAGAAAAAGAAACATCATAAGATATCAGTAATACACGGAATGTAAACTTGGCTACACAGGAACTGAATTACAGAACAGAACAGGGTCTCAAATTTAGAAAACCAACTTATGCTTGTTTAAGGGTAAAGGTGAGTTGGGGTGCTGCATAAAACCAGAGATTGAAATGAGCACAGATAAAGTTCCTTAAGCCAAATATGGAATAGACAAGAGCTACTCCTTGCTCAACGAAATGGACTCAACACCGCATATTAAACGCCTAAGAATGTACCTGACTCTTAAGTATCTTAAAACCTATGGATTGCTATGTCTCCGAAAGAGAATCAAGCATGTGTACAGGGACATAAACGCAGCAGTGATAGGATTGGAGAGGTTCGGTGAGCAAATGAAGACCCTTTGAAGTCATATTGCATGGTACCCATTCCACGGGTTTCAACTACCCAGGTTTAAGGTATTCTTCCTTCAGCTAAAACATGCATGTGGAACCTAGAGTATGATCAACCATGTGATCGGGAGACGTGTTCAAATATGTCTCAGTTTTCGTACCCTGGTACTCGGGTGCAACATTCCAGACGCTTTACTAACACTCTCCCGACTTGGAGAGTCAGTCCCTTTAACCTCCTGTTTGGCCCAGTTTGCAATTTCTGCGGAAGATGAACAGGAATAGCGAGAACCAATGAGAGACTAGCTGGAGGTGTCTGGACGGGCAAATTTAACTCTCATTTCCCACCAGGAAGAGGAATTAACCAAAGGCTCAGCGTGCCGTGCCGGAACCAGATTAGGGCCTGAAGCCATCCTGCGGTGTTGCGGCCAGCTCACAAGAAAGCGAGTTGAAGAAAGGAGCTCAGGGGCACTGTAATTCACAAACCTGCAGAGTTATAAATGACAACTATCGTCCAAAAATATACTGAAGTAAGGCTGCCAAGAGGACTTGAAAGCGGGGCAGAATTGCAGGAAACCGATTTCAGGAGGTAGACTGGAATTGCATTGAAAGCATAGGAAAAGAGGCAGAACGTCCACAATGATGCACTTGGCCAAAAAGGGCGTATGCGTTTTTTCCTGAATATATTCAGGAAAAAACGCATACGCCCTTTTTGGCCAACCAAGCAAGCTTGCAAAGGAAATCTGCACTACAATGAAGTCTCACTTCCCCCCGGTCAAAAGGGCCATCTGAAAAAAGTGTAAAATCCAGAAAGGCAGGACAGGCCATGGAGAACTGGGAGCCTTGTTATGCTGATGGGCGGGATGTACATTGCCAACAGACACTCGGGAGAAGTGTATGGTGTTTCCTGAAACGTCTAAAAAACAAAGCAACAGAGCCTAGGGCACTTCCACTTATGGTCCTATAGCTTAGGGAAATTAAAATCCAAAAGATACAGCCACCCCAATGTTTGGGACGCCTCTGTTTACAAGAACCTCGTTTACCGTACAAGTTCAATATCACAGAAAGTGAAAAATGGATAAAGAACTTGTGGTACTTACGTACAATGCAGTATCACTCAGCAGTGAAATCTATGTCATCAGGCCCGTAGCAGCACAATGAGTGGATTCAGGTACGATGATTCTAACTGAAATAAGTCACACAGAAAAAGAAACATCATAAGATATCAGTAATACACGGAATGTAAACTTGGCTACACAGGAACTGAATTACAGAACAGAACAGGGTCTCAAATTTAGAAAACCAACTTAAGCTTGTTTAAGGGTAAAGGTGAGTTGGGGTGCTGCATAAAACCAGAGATTGAAATGAGCACAGATAAAGTTCCTTAAGCCAAATATGGAATAGACAAGAGCTACTCCTTGCTCAACGAAATGGACTCAACACCGCATATTAAACGCCTAAGAATGTACCTGACTCTTAAGTATCTTAAAACCTATGGATTGCTATGTCTCCGAAAGAGAATCAAGCATGTGTACAGGGACATAAACGCAGCAGTGATAGGATTGGAGAGGTTCGGTGAGCAAATGAAGACCCTTTGAAGTCATATTGCATGGTACCCATTACACAGGTCTCAACTCTCCAGGTTTAAGGTATTCTTCCTTCAGCTAAAACATGCATGTGGAACCTAGAGTATGATCAACCATGTGATCGGGAGACGTTTTCAAATATGTCTCAGTTTTCGTACCCTGGTACTCGGGTGCAACATTCCAGACGCTTTACTAACACTCTCCCGACTTGGAGAGTCAGTCCCTTTAACCTCCTGTTTGGCCCAGTTTGCAATTTCTGCGGAAGATGAACAGGAATAGCGAGAACCAATGAGAGACTAGCTGGAGGTGTCTGGACGGGCAAATTTAACTCTCATTTCCCACCAGGAAGAGGAAATAACCAAAGGCTCAGCGTGCCGTGCCGGAACCAGATTAGGGCCTGAAGCCATCCTGCGGTGTTGCGGCCAGCTCACAAGAAAGCGAGTTGAAGAAAGGAGCTCAGGGGCACTGTAATTCACAAACCTGCAGAGTTATAAATGACAACTATCGTCCAAAAATATACTGAAGTAAGGCTGCCAAGAGGACTTGAAAGCGGGGCAGAATTGCAGGAAACCGATTTCAGGAGGTAGACTGGAATTGCATTGAAAGCATAGGAAAAGAGGCAGAACGTCCACAATGATGCACTTGGCCAAAAAGGGCGTATGCGTTTTTTCCTGAATATATTCAGGAAAAAACGCATACGCCCTTTTTGGCCAACCAAGCAAGCTTGCAAAGGAAATCTGCACTACAATGAAGTCTCACTTCCCCCCGGTCAAAAGGGCCATCTGAAAAAAGTGTAAAATCCAGAAAGGCAGGACAGGCCATGGAGAACTGGGAGCCTTGTTATGCTGATGGGCGGGATGTACATTGCCAACAGACACTCGGGAGAAGTGTATGGTGTTTCCTGAAACGTCTAAAAAACAAAGCAACAGAGCCTAGGGCACTTCCACTTATGGTCCTATAGCTTTGGGAAATTAAAATCAAAAAGATACAGCCACCCCAAATTTTGGGACGCCTCTGTTTACAAGAACCTCGTTTACCGTACAAGTTCAATATCACAGAAAGTGAAAAATGGATAAAGAACTTGTGGTACTTATGTACAATGCAGTATCACTCAGCAGTGAAATCTATGTCATCAGGCCCGTAGCAGCACAATGAGTGGATTCAGGTACGATGATTCTAACTGAAATAAGTCACACAGAAAAAGAAACATCATAAGATATCAGTAATACACGGAATGTAAACTTGGCTACACAGGAACTGAATTACAGAACAGAACAGGGTCTCAAATTTAGAAAACCAACTTATGCTTGTTTAAGGGTAAAGGTGAGTTGGGGTGCTGCATAAAACCAGAGATTGAAATGAGCACAGATAAAGTTCCTTAAGCCAAATATGGAATAGACAAGAGCTACTCCTTGCTCAACGAAATGGACTCAACACCGCATATTAAACGCCTAAGAATGTACCTGACTCTTAAGTATCTTAAAACCTATGGATTGCTATGTCTCCGAAAGAGAATCAAGCATGTGTACAGGGACATAAACGCAGCAGTGATAGGATTGGAGAGGTTCGGTGAGCAAATGAAGACCCTTTGAAGTCATATTGCATGGTACCCATTACACGGGTCTCAACTCTCCAGGTTTAAGGTATTCTTCCTTCAGCTAAAACATGCATGTGGAACCTAGAGTATGATCAACCATGTGATCGGGAGACGTTTTCAAATATGTCTCAGTTTTCGTACCCTGGTACTCGGGTGCAACATTCCAGACGCTTTACTAACACTCTCCCGACTTGGAGAGTCAGTCCCTTTAACCTCCTGTTTGGCCCAGTTTGCAATTTCTGCGGAAGATGAACAGGAATAGTGAGAACCAATGAGAGACTAGCTGGAGGTGTCTGGACGGGCAAATTTAACTCTCATTTCCCACCAGGAAGAGGAAATAACCAAAGGCTCAGCGTGCCGTGCCGGAACCAGATTAGGGCCTGAAGCCATCCTGCGGTGTTGCGGCCAGCTCACAAGAAAGCGAGTTGAAGAAAGGAGCTCAGGGGCACTGTAATTCACAAACCTGCAGAGTTATAAATGACAACTATCGTCCAAAAATATACTGAAGTAAGGCTGCCAAGAGGACTTGAAAGCGGGGCAGAATTGCAGGAAACCGATTTCAGGAGGTAGACTGGAATTGCATTGAAAGCATAGGAAAAGAGGCAGAACGTCCACAATGATGCACTTGGCCAAAAAGGGCGTATGCGTTTTTTCCTGAATATATTCAGGAAAAAACGCATACGCCCTTTTTGGCCAACCAAGCAAGCTTGCAAAGGAAATCTGCACTACAATGAAGTCTCACTTCCCCCCGGTCAAAAGGGCCATCTGAAAAAAGTGTAAAATCCAGAAAGGCAGGACAGGCCATGGAGAACTGGGAGCCTTGTTATGCTGATGGGCGGGATGTAAATTGCCAACAGACACTCGGGAGAAGTGTATGGTGTTTCCTGAAACGTCTAAAAAACAAAGCAACAGAGCCTAGGGCACTTCCACTTATGGTCCTATAGCTTTGGGAAATTAAAATCAAAAAGATACAGCCACCCCAATGTTTGGGACGCCTCTGTTTACAAGAACCTCGTTTACCGTACAAGTTCAATATCACAGAAAGTGAAAAATGGATAAAGAACTTGTGGTACTTACGTACAATGCAGTATCACTCAGCAGTGAAATCTATGTCATCAGGCCCGTAGCAGCACAATGAGTGGATTCAGGTACGATGATTCTAACTGAAATAAGTCACACAGAAAAAGAAACATCATAAGATATCAGTAATACACGGAATGTAAACTTGGCTACACAGGAACTGAATTACAGAACAGAACAGGGACTCAAATTTAGAAAACCAACTTATGCTTGTTTAAGGGTAAAGGTGAGTTGGGGTGCTGCATAAAACCAGAGATTGAAATGAGCACAGATAAAGTTCCTTAAGCCAAATATGGAATAGACAAGAGCTACTCCTTGCTCAACGAAATGGACTCAACACCGCATATTAAACGCCTAAGAATGTACCTGACTCTTAAGTATCTTAAAACCTATGGATTGCTATGTCTCCGAAAGAGAATCAAGCATGTGTACAGGGACATAAACGCAGCAGTGATAGGATTGGAGAGGTTCGGTGAGCAAATGAAGACCCTTTGAAGTCATATTGCATGGTACCCATTACACGGGTCTCAACTCTCCAGGTTTAAGGTATTCTTCCTTCAGCTAAAACATGCATGTGGAACCTAGAGTATGATCAACCATGTGATCGGGAGACGTTTTCAAATATGTCTCAGTTTTCGTACCCTGGTACTCGGGTGCAACATTCCAGACGCTTTACTAACACTCTCCCGACTTGGAGAGTCAGTCCCTTTAACCTCCTGTTTGGCCCAGTTTGCAATTTCTGCGGAAGATGAACAGGAATAGCGAGAACCAATGAGAGACTAGCTGGAGGTGTCTGGACGGGCAAATTTAACTCTCATTTCCCACCAGGAAGAGGAAATAACCAAAGGCTCAGCGTGCCGTGCCGGAACCAGATTAGGGCCTGAAGCCATCCTGCGGTGTTGCGGCCAGCTCACAAGAAAGCGAGTTGAAGAAAGGAGCTCAGGGGCACTGTAATTCACAAACCTGCAGAGTTATAAATGACAACTATCGTCCAAAAATATACTGAAGTAAGGCTGCCAAGAGGACTTGAAAGCGGGGCAGAATTGCAGGAAACCGATTTCAGGAGGTAGACTGGAATTGCATTGAAAGCATAGGAAAAGAGGCAGAACGTCCACAATGATGCACTTGGCCAAAAAGGGCGTATGCGTTTTTTCCTGAATATATTCAGGAAAAAACGCATACGCCCTTTTTGGCCAACCAAGCAAGCTTGCAAAGGAAATCTGCACTACAATGAAGTCTCACTTCCCCCCGGTCAAAAGGGCCATCTGAAAAAAGTGTAAAATCCAGAAAGGCAGGACAGGCCATGGAGAACTGGGAGCCTTGTTATGCTGATGGGCGGGATGTACATTGCCAACAGACACTCGGGAGAAGTGTATGGTGTTTCCTGAAACGTCTAAAAAACAAAGCAACAGAGCCTAGGGCACTTCCACTTATGGTCCTATAGCTTAGGGAAATTAAAATCAAAAAGATACAGCCACCCCAATGTTTGGGACGCCTCTGTTTACAAGAACCTCGTTTACCGTACAAGTTCAATATCACAGAAAGTGAAAAATGGATAAAGAACTTGTGGTACTTACGTACAATGCAGTATCACTCAGCAGTGAAATCTATGTCATCAGGCCCGTAGCAGCACAATGAGTGGATTCAGGTACGATGATTCTAACTGAAATAAGTCACACAGAAAAAGAAACATCATAAGATATCAGTAATACACGGAATGTAAACTTGGCTACACAGGAACTGAATTACAGAACAGAACAGGGACTCAAATTTAGAAAACCAACTTATGCTTGTTTAAGGGTAAAGGTGAGTTGGGGTGCTGCATAAAACCAGAGATTGAAATGAGCACAGATAAAGTTCCTTAAGCCAAATATGGAATAGACAAGAGCTACTCCTTGCTCAACGAAATGGACTCAACACCGCATATTAAACACCTAAGAATGTACCTGACTCTTAAGTATCTTAAAACCTATGGATTGCTATGTCTCCGAAAGAGAATCAAGCATGTGTACAGGGACATAAACGCAGCAGTGATAGGATTGGAGAGGTTCGGTGAGCAAATGAAGACCCTTTGAAGTCATATTGCATGGTACCCATTCCACGGGTTTCAACTACCCAGGTTTAAGGTATTCTTCCTTCAGCTAAAACATGCATGTGGAACCTAGAGTATGATCAACCATGTGATCGGGAGACGTGTTCAAATATGTCTCAGTTTTCGTACCCTGGTACTCGGGTGCAACATTCCAGACGCTTTACTAACACTCTCCCGACTTGGAGAGTCAGTCCCTTTAACCTCCTGTTTGGCCCAGTTTGCAATTTCTGCGGAAGATGAACAGGAATAGCGAGAACCAATGAGAGACTAGCTGGAGGTGTCTGGACGGGCAAATTTAACTCTCATTTCCCACCAGGAAGAGGAAATAACCAAAGGCTCAGCGTGCCGTGCCGGAACCAGATTAGGGCCTGAAGCCATCCTGCGGTGTTGCGGCCAGCTCACAAGAAAACGAGTTGAAGAAAGGAGCTCAGGGGCACTGTAATTCACAAACCTGCAGAGTTATAAATGACAACTATCGTCCAAAAATATACTGAAGTAAGGCTGCCAAGAGGACTTGAAAGCGGGACAGAATTGCAGGAAACCGATTTCAGGAGGTAGACTGGAATTGCATCTAAAGCATAGGAAAAGAGGCAGAACGTCCACAATGATGCACTTGGCCAAAAAGGGCGTATGCGTTTTTTCCTGAATATATTCAGGAAAAAACGCATACGCCCTTTTTGGCCAACCAAGCAAGCTTGCAAAGGAAATCTGCACTACAATGAAGTCTCACTTCCCCCCGGTCAAAAGGGCCATCTGAAAAAAGTGTAAAATCCAGAAAGGCAGGACAGGCCATGGAGAACTGGGAGCCTTGTTATGCTGATGGGCGGGATGTAAATTGCCAACAGACACTCGGGAGAAGTGTATGGTGTTTCCTGAAACGTCTAAAAAACAAAGCAACAGAGCCTAGGGCACTTCCACTTATGGTCCTATAGCTTAGGGAAATTAAAATCCAAAAGATACAGCCACCCCAATGTTTGGGACGCCTCTGTTTACAAGAACCTCGTTTACCGTACAAGTTCAATATCACAGAAAGTGAAAAATGGATAAAGAACTTGTGGTACTTACGTACAATGCAGTATCACTCAGCAGTGAAATCTATGTCATCAGGCCCGTAGCAGCACAATGAGTGGATTCAGGTACGATGATTCTAACTGAAATAAGTCACACAGAAAAAGAAACATCATAAGATATCAGTAATACACGGAATGTAAACTTGGCTACACAGGAACTGAATTACAGAACAGAACAGGGTCTCAATTTTAGAAAACCAACTTATGCTTGTTTAAGGGTAAAGGTGAGTTGGGGTGCTGCATAAAACCAGAGATTGAAATGAGCACAGATAAAGTTCCTTAAGCCAAATATGGAATAGACAAGAGCTACTCCTTGCTCAACGAAATGGACTCAACACAGCATATTAAACGCCTAAGAATGTACCTGACTCTTAAGTATCTTAAAACCTATGGATTGCTATGTCTCCGAAAGAGAATCAAGCATGTGTACAGGGACATAAACGCAGCAGTGATAGGATTGGAGAGGTTCGGTGAGCAAATGAAGACTCTTTGAAGTCATATTGCATGGTACCCATTCCACGGGTTTCAACTACCCAGGTTTAAGGTATTCTTCCTTCAGCTAAAACATGCATGTGGAACCTAGAGTATGATCAACCATGTGATCGGGAGACGAGTTCAAATATGTCTCAGTTTTCGTACCCTGGTACTCGGGTGCAATATTCCAGACGCTTTACTAACACTCTCCCGACTTGGAGAGTCAGTCCCTTTAACCTCCTGTTTGGCCCAGTTTGCAATTTCTGCGGAAGATGAACAGGAATAGCGAGAACCAATGAGAGACTAGCTGGAGGTGTCTGGACGGGCAAATTTATCTCTCATTTCCCACCAGGAAGAGGAAATAACCAAAGGCTCAGCGTGCCGTGCCGGAACCAGATTAGGGCCTGAAGCCATCCTGCGGTGTTGCGGCCAGCTCACAAGAAAACGAGTTGAAGAAAGGAGCTCAGGGGCACTGTAATTCACAAACCTGCAGAGTTATAAATGACAACTATCGTCCAAAAATATACTGAAGTAAGGCTGCCAAGAGGACTTGAAAGCGGGGCAGAATTGCAGGAAACCGATTTCAGGAGGTAGACTGGAATTGCATTGAAAGCATAGGAAAAGAGGCAGAACGTCCACAATGATGCACTTGGCCAAAAAGGGCGTATGCGTTTTTTCCTGAATATATTCAGGAAAAAACGCATACGCCCTTTTTGGCCAACCAAGCAAGCTTGCAAAGGAAATCTGCACTACAATGAAGTCTCACTTCCCCCCGGTCAAAAGGGCCATCTGAAAAAAGTGTAAAATCCAGAAAGGCAGGACAGGCCATGGAGAACTGGGAGCCTTGTTATGCTGATGGGCGGGATGTAAATTGCCAACAGACACTCGGGAGAAGTGTATGGTGTTTCCTGAAACGTCTAAAAAACAAAGCAACAGAGCCTAGGGCACTTCCACTTATGGTCCTATAGCTTAGGGAAATTAAAATCAAAAAGATACAGCCACCCCAATGTTTGGGACGCCTCTGTTTACAAGAACCTCGTTTACCGTACAAGTTCAATATCACAGAAAGTGAAAAATGGATAAAGAACTTGTGGTACTTACGTACAATGCAGTATCACTCAGCAGTGAAATCTATGTCATCAGGCCCGTAGCAGCACAATGAGTGGATTCAGGTACGATGATTCTAACTGAAATAAGTCACACAGAAAAAGAAACATCATAAGATATCAGTAATACACGGAATGTAAACTTGGCTACACAGGAACTGAATTACAGAACAGAACAGGGTCTCAAATTTAGAAAACCAACTTATGCTTGTTTAAGGGGAAAGGTGAGTTGGGGTGCTGCATAAAACCAGAGATTGAAATGAGCACAGATAAAGTTCCTTAAGCCAAATATGGAATAGACAAGAGCTACTCCTTGCTCAACGAAATGGACTCAACACCGCATATTAAACGCCTAAGAATGTACCTGACTCTTAAGTATCTTAAAACCTATGGATTGCTATGTCTCCGAAAGAGAATCAAGCATGTGTACAGGGACATAAACGCAGCAGTGATAGGATTGGAGAGGTTCGGTGAGCAAATGAAGACCCTTTGAAGTCATATTGCATGATACCCATTCCACGGGTTTCAACTACCCAGGTTTAAGGTATTCTTCCTTCAGCTAAAACATGCATGTGGAACCTAGAGTATGATCAACCATGTGATCGGGAGACGTGTTCAAATATGTCTCAGTTTTCGTACCCTGGTACTCGGGTGCAACATTCCAGACGCTTTACTAACACTCTCCCGACTTGGAGAGTCAGTCCCTTTAACCTCCTGTTTGGCCCAGTTTGCAATTTCTGCGGAAGATGAACAGGAATAGCGAGAACCAATGAGAGACTAGCTGGAGGTGTCTGGACGGGCAAATTTAACTCTCATTTCCCACCAGGAAGAGGAAATAACCAAAGGCTCAGCGTGCCGTGCCGGAACCAGATTAGGGCCTGAAGCCATCCTGCGGTGTTGCGGCCAGCTCACAAGAAAACGAGTTGAAGAAAGGAGCTCAGGGGCACTGTAATTCACAAACCTGCAGAGTTATAAATGACAGCTATCGTCCAAAAATATACTGAAGTAAGGCTGCCAAGAGGACTTGAAAGCGGGGCAGAATTGCAGGAAACCGATTTCAGGAGGTAGACTGGAATTGCATTGAAAGCATAGGAAAAGAGGCAGAACGTCCACAATGATGCACTTGGCCAAAAAGGGCGTATGCGTTTTTTCCTGAATATATTCAGGAAAAAACGCATACGCCCTTTTTGGCCAACCAAGCAAGCTTGCAAAGGAAATCTGCACTACAATGAAGTCTCACTTCCCCCCGGTCAAAAGGGCCATCTGCAAAAAGTGTAAAATCCAGAAAGGCAGGACAGGCCATGGAGAACTGGGAGCCTTGTTATGCTGATGGGCGGGATGTAAATTGCCAACAGACACTCGGGAGAAGTGTATGGTGTTTCCTGAAACATCTAAAAAACAAAGCAACAGAGCCTAGGGCACTTCCACTTATGGTCCTATAGCTTAGGGAAATTAAAATCAAAAAGATACAGCCACCCCAATGTTTGGGACGCCTCTGTTTACAAGAACCTCGTTTACCATACAAGTTCAATATCACAGAAAGTGAAAAATGGATAAAGAACTTGTGGTACTTACGTACAATGCAGTATCACTCAGCAGTGAAATCTATGTCATCAGGCCCGTAGCAGCACAATGAGTGGATTCAGGTACGATGATTCTAACTGAAATAAGTCACACAGAAAAAGAAACATCATAAGATATCAGTAATACACGGAATGTAAACTTGGCTACACAGGAACTGAATTACAGAACAGAACAGGGTCTCAAATTTAGAAAACCAACTTATGCTTGTTTAAGGGTAAAGGTGAGTTGGGGTGCTGCATAAAACCAGAGATTGAAATGAGCACAGATAAAGTTCCTTAAGCCAAATATGGAATAGACAAGAGCTACTCCTTGCTCAACGAAATGGACTCAACACCGCATATTAAACGCCTAAGAATGTACCTGACTCTTAAGTATCTTAAAACCTATGGATTGCTATGTCTCTGAAAGAGAATCAAGCATGTGTACAGGGACATAAACGCAGCAGTGATAGGATTGGAGAGGTTCGGTGAGCAAATGAAGACCCTTTGAAGTCATATTGCATGGTACCCATTCCACGGGTCTCAACTCTCCAGGTTTAAGGTATTCTTCCTTCAGCTAAAACATGCATGTGGAACCCAGAGTATGATCAATCGTGTGAACGGGAGACGTGTTCAAATATGTCTCAGTTTTCCTCCCCTGGTACTCGGGTGCAACATTCCAGACGCTTTACTAACACTCTCCCGACTTGGAGAGTCAGTCCCTTTAACCTCCTGTTTGGCCCAGTTTGCAATTTCTGCGGAAGATGAACAGGAATAGCGAGAACCAATGAGAGACTAGCTGGAGGTGTCTGGACGGGCAAATTTAACTCTCATTTCCCACCAGGAAGAGGAATTAACCAAAGGCTCGGCGTGCCGTGCCGGAACCAGATTAGGGCCTGAAGCCATCCTGCGGTGTTGCGGCCAGCTCACAAGAAAGCAAGTTGAAGAAAGGCGCTCAGGGGCACTGTAATTCACAAACCTGCAGAGTTATAAATGACAGCTATCGTCCAAAAATATACTGAAGTAAGGCTGCCAAGAGGACTTGAAAGCGGGGCAGAATTGCAGGAAACCGATTTCAGGAGGTAGACTGGAATTGCATTGAAAGCATAGGAAAAGAGGCAGAACGTCCACAATGATGCACTTGGCCAAAAAGGGCGTATGCGTTTTTTCCTGAATATATTCAGGAAAAAACGCATACGCCCTTTTTGGCCAACCAAGCAAACTTGCAAAGGAAATCTGCACTACAATGAAGTCTCACTTCCCCCCGGTCAAAAGGGCCATCTGAAAAAGGTGTAAAATCCAGAAAGGCAGGACAGGCCATGGAGAACTGGGAGCCTTGTTATGCTGATGGGCGGGATGTAAATTGCCAACAGACACTTGGGAGAAGTGTATGGTGTTTCCTGAAACATCTAAGAAACAAAGCAACAGAGCCTAGGGCACTTTCACTTATGGTCCTATAGCTTAGGGAAATTAAAATCAAAAAGACACAGCTACCCCAAAGTTTGGGACGCCTCTGTTTACAAGAACCTCGTTTACCGTACAAGTTCAATATCACAGAAAGTGAAAAATGGATAAAGAACTTGTGGTACTTACGTACAATGCAGTATCAGTCAGCAATGAAATCTATGTCATCAGGCCCCTAGCAGCATAATGAGTGGATTCAGGTATGATGATTCTAACTGAAATAAGTCACACAGAAAAAGAAACATCATAAGATATCACTAATACACGGAATGTAAACTTGGCTACACAGGAACTGAATTCCAAAACACAACAGGGTCTCAAATTTAGAAAACCAACTTATGCTTGCTTAAGGGGAAAGGTGAGTTGGGGTGCTGCATAAAACCAGAGATTGAAATGAGCACAGATAAAGTTCCTTAAGCCAAATATGGAATAGACAAGAGCTACTCCTTGCTCAACGAAATGGACTCAACACCCCATATTAAACGCCTAAGAATGTACCTTACTAGTAAGTATCTTAAAACCTATGGATTGCTATGTCTCCAAAAGAGAATCAAGCGTGTGTACAGGGGCAGAAACGCAGCAGTGATAGGATTGGAGAGGTTCGGTGAGCAAATGAAGACCCTTTGAAGTCATATTGCATGGTACCCATTCCACGGGTTTCAACTACCCACGTTTAAGGTATTCTTCCTTCAGCTAAAACATGCATGTGGAACCCAGAGTATGATCAACCGTGTGATCGGGAGACCTCTTCAAATATGTCTCAGTTTTCGTACCCTGGTACACGGGTGCAACATTCCAGACGCTTTACTAACACTCTCCCGACTTGGAGAGTCAGTCCCTTTAACCTCCTGTTTGGCCCAGTTTGCAATTTCTGCGGAAGATGAACAGGAATAGCGAGAACCAATGAGAGACTAGCTGGAGGTCTCTGGACGGGGAAATTTAACTCTCATTTCCCACCAGGAAGAGGAATTAACCAAAGGCTCGGCGTGCCGTGCCGGAACCAGATTAGGGCCTGAAGCCATCCTGCGGTGTTGCGGCCAGCTCACAAGAAAGCGAGTTGAAGAAAGGAGCTCAGGGGCACTGTAATTCACAAACCTGCAGAGTTATAAATGACAATTATCGTCCAAAAATATACTGAAGTAAGGCTGCCAAGAGGACTTGAAAGCGGGGCAGAATTGCAGGAAACCGATTTCAGGAGGTACACTGGAATTGCATTGAAAGCATAGGAAAAGAGGCAGAACGTTCACAATGATGCACTTGGCCAAAAAGGACGTATGCGTTTTTTCCTGAATATATTCAGGAAAAAACGCATACGCCCTTTTTGGCCAACCAAGCAAACTTGCAAAGGAAATCTGCACTACAATGAAGTCTCACTTCCCCCCGGTCAAAAGGGCCATCTGAAAAAAGTGTAAAATCCAGAAAGGCAGGACAGGCCATGGAGAACTGGGAGCCTTGTTATGCTGATGGGCGGGATGTAAATTGCCAACAGACACTCGGGAGAAGTGTATGGTGTTTCCTGAAACATCTGAAAAACAAAGCAACAGAGCCTAGGGCACTTCCACTTATGGCCCTATAGCTTAGGGAAATTAAAATCAAAACGACACAGCCACCCCAAAGTTTGGGACGCCTCTGTTTACAAGAACCTCGTTTACCGTACAAGTTCAATATCACAGAAAGTGAAAAATGGATAAAGAACTTGTGGTACTTACGTACAATGCAGTATCACTCAGCAGTGAAATCTATGACATCAGGCCCGTAGCAGCACAATGAGTGGATTCAGGTACGATGATTCTAACTGAAATAAGTCACACAGAAAAAGAAACATCATAAGATATCAGTAATACACGGAATGTAAACTTGGCTACACAGGAACTGAATTACAGAACAGAACAGGGTCTCAAATTTAGAAAACCAACTTATGCTTGTTTAAGGGTAAAGGTGAGTTGGGGTGCTGCATAAAACCAGAGATTGAAATGAGCACAGATAAAGTTCCTTAAGCCAAATATGGAATAGACAAGAGCTACTCCTTGCTCAACGAAATGGACTCAACACCGCATATTAAACGCCTAAGAATGTACCTGACTCTTAAGTATCTTAAAACCTATGGATTGCTATGTCTCCGAAAGAGAATCAAGCATGTGTACAGGGACATAAACGCAGCAGTGATAGGATTGGAGAGGTTCGGTGAGCAAATGAAGACCCTTTGAAGTCATATTGCATGGTACCCATTCCACGGGTTTCAACTACCCAGGTTTAAGGTATTCTTCCTTCAGCTAAAACATGCATGTGGAACCTAGAGTATGATCAACCATGTGATCGGGAGACGTGTTCAAATATGTCTCAGTTTTCGTACCCTGGTACTCGGGTGCAACATTCCAGATGCTTTACTAACACTCTCCCGACTTGGAGAGTCAGTCCCTTTAACCTCCTGTTTGGCCCAGTTTGCAATTTCTGCGGAAGATGAACAGGAATAGCGAGAACCAATGAGAGACTAGCTGGAGGTGTCTGGACGGGCAAATTTAACTCTCATTTCCCACCAGGAAGAGGAAATAACCAAAGGCTCAGCGTGCCGTGCCGGAACAAGATTAGGGCCTGAAGCCATCCTGCGGTGTTGAGGCCAGGTCACATGAAAGCGAGTTGAAGAAAGGAGCTCAGGGGCACTGTAATTCACAAACCTGCAGAGTTATAAATGACAGCTATCGTCCAAAAATATACTGAAGTAAGGCTGCCAAGAGGACTTGAAAGCGGGGCAGAATTGCAGGAAACCGATTTCAGGAGGTAGACTGGAATTGCATTGAAAGCATAGGAAAAGAGGCAGAACGTCCACAATGATGCACTTGGCCGAAAAGGGCGTACGCGTTTTTTCCTGAATATATTCAGGAAGAAACGCATACGCCCTTTTTGGCCAACCAAGCAAACTTGCAAAGGAAATCTGCACTACAATGAAGTCTCACTTCCCCCCGGTCAAAAGGGCCATCTGAAAAAAGTGTAAAATGCACAAAGGCAGGACAGGCCATGGAGAACTGGGAGCCTTGTTATGATGATGGGCGGGATGTAAATTGCCAACAGACACTCGGGAGAAGTGTATGGTGTTTCCTGAAACATCTAAAAAACAAAGCAACAGAGCCTAGGGCACTTCCACTTATGGTCCTATAGCTTAGGGAAATTAAAATCAAAAAGATACAGCCACCCCAATGTTTGGGACGCCTCTGTTTACAAGAACCTCGTTTACCGTACAAGTTCAATATCACAGAAAGTGAAAAATGGATAAAGAACTTGTGGTACTTACGTACAATGCAGTATCACTCAGCAGTGAAATCTATGTCATCAGGCCCGTAGCAGCACAATGAGTGGATTCAGGTACGATGATTCTAACTGAAATAAGTCACACAGAAAAAGAAACATCATAAGATATCAGTAATACACGGAATGTAAACTTGGCTACACAGGAACTGAATTACAGAACAGAACAGGGTCTCAAATTTAGAAAACCAACTTATGCTTGTTTAAGGGTAAAGGTGAGTTGGGGTGCTGCAAAAAACCAGAGATTGAAATGAGCACAGATAAAGTTCCTTAAGCCAAATATGGAATAGACAAGAGCTACTCCTTGCTCAACGAAATGGACTCAACACCGCATATTAAACGCCTAAGAATGTACCTGACTCTTAAGTATCTTAAAACCTATGGATTGCTATGTCTCCGAAAGAGAATCAAGCATGTGTACAGGGATATAAACAAAGCAGTGATAGGATTGGAGACGTTCGGTGAGCAAATGAAGACCCTTTGAAGTCATATTGCATGGTACCCATTCCACGGGTTTCAACTACCCAGGTGTAAGGTATTCCTCCTTCAGCTAAAACATGCATGTGGAACCTAGAGTATGATCAACCATGTGATCGGGAGACGTGTTCAAATATGTCTCAGTTTTCGTACCCTGGTACTCGGGTGCAACATTCCAGACGCTTTACTAACACTCTCCCGACTTGGAGAGTCAGTCCCTTTAACCTCCTGTTTGGCCCAGTTTGCAATTTCTGCGGAAGATGAACAGGAAGAGCGAGAACCAATGAGAGACTAGCTGGAGGTGTCTGCACGGGCAAATTTAACTCTCATTTCCCACCAGGAAGAGGAAATAACCAAAGGCTCAGCGTGCCGTGCCGGAACCAGATTAGGGCCTGAAGCCATCCTGCGGTGTTGCGGCCAGCTCACAAGAAAACGAGTTGAAGAAAGGAGCTCAGGGGCACTGTAATTCACAAACCTGCAGAGTTATAAATGACAACTATCGTCCAAAAATATACTGAAGTAAGGCTGCCAAGAGGACTTGAAAGCGGGGCAGAATTGCAGGAAACCGATTTCAGGAGGTAGACTGGAATTGCATTGAAAGCATAGGAAAAGAGGCAGAACGTCCACAATGATGCACTTGGCCAAAAAGGGCGTATGCGTTTTTTCCTGAATATATTCAGGAAAAAACGCATACGCCCTTTTTGGCCAACCAAGCAAGCTTGCAAAGGAAATCTGCACTACAATGAAGTCTCACTTCCCCCCGGTCAAAAGGGCCATCTGAAAAAAGTGTAAAATCCAGAAAGGCAGGACAGGCCATGGAGAACTGGGAGCCTTGTTATACTGATGGGCGGGATGTACATTGCCAACAGACACTCGGGAGAAGTGTATGGTGTTTCCTGAAACGTCTAAAAAACAAAGCAACAGAGCCTAGGGCACTTTCACTTATGGTCCTATAGCTTAGGGATATTAAAATCAAAAAGATACAGCCACCCCAATGTTTGGGACGCCTCTGTTTACAAGAACCTCGTTTACCGTACAAGTTCAATATCACAGAAAGTGAAAAATGGATAAAGAACTTGTGGTACTTACGTACAATGCAGTATCACTCAGCAGTGAAATCTATGTCATCAGGCCCGTAGCAGCACAATGAGTGGATTCAGGTACGATGATTCTAACTGAAATAAGTCACACAGAAAAAGAAACATCATAAGATATCAGTAATACACGGAATGTAAACTTGGCTACACAGGAACTGAATTACAGAACAGAACAGGGTCTCAAATTTAGAAAACCAACTTATGCTTGTTTAAGGGTAAAGGTGAGTTGGGGTGCTGCATAAAACCAGAGATTGAAATGAGCACAGATAAAGTTCCTTAAGCCAAATATGGAATAGACAAGAGCTACTCCTTGCTCAACGAAATGGACTCAACACCGCATATTAAACGCCTAAGAATGTACCTGACTCTTAAGTATCTTAAAACCTATGGATTGCTATGTCTCTGAAAGAGAATCAAGCATGTGTACAGGGACATAAACGCAGCAGTGATAGGATTGGAGAGGTTCGGTGAGCAAATGAAGACCCTTTGAAGTCATATTGCATGGTACCCATTCCACGGGTCTCAACTCTCCAGGTTTAAGGTATTCTTCCTTCAGCTAAAACATGCATGTGGAACCCAGAGTATGATCAATCATGTGAACGGGAGACGTGTTCAAATATGTCTCAGTTTTCCTCCCCTGGTACTCGGTTGCAACATTCCAGACGCTTTACTAACACTCTCCCCACTTGGAGAGTCAGCGCCTTTAACCTCCTGTTTGGCCCAGTTTGCAATTTCTGCGGAAGATGAACAGGAATAGCGAGAACCAATGAGAGACTAGCTGGAGGTGTCTGGACGGGCAAATTTAACTCTCATTTCCCAACAGGAAGAGGAAATAACCAAAGGCTCAGCGTGCCGTGCCGGAACCAGAATAGGGCCTGAAGCCATCCTGCGGTGTTGCGGCCAGCTCACAAGAAAGCAAGTTGAAGAAAGGAGCTCAGGGGCACTGTAATTCACAAACCTGCAGAGTTATAAATGACAGCTATCGTCCAAAAATATACTGAAGTAAGGCTGCCAAGAGGACTCGAAAGTGGGGCAGAATTGCAGGAAACCGATTTCAGGAGGTAGACTGGAATTGCATTGAAAGCATAGGAAAAGAGGCAGAACGTCCACAATGATGCACTTGGCCAAAAAGGGCGTATGCGTTTTTTCCTGAATATATTCAGGAAAAAACGCATACGCCCTTTTTGGCCAACCAAGCAAACTTGCAAAGGAAATCTGCACTACAATGAAGTCTCACTTCCCCCCGGTCAAAAGGGCCATCTGAAAAAGGTGTAAAATCCAGAAAGGCAGGACAGGCCATGGAGAACTGGGAGCCTTGTTATGCTGATGGGCGGGATGTAAATTGCCAACAGACACTTGGGAGAAGTGTATGGTGTTTCCTGAAACATCTAAGAAACAAAGCAACAGAGCCTAGGGCACTTTCACTTATGGTCCTATAGCTTAGGGAAATTAAAATCAAAAAGACACAGCTACCCCAAAGTTTGGGACGCCTCTGTTTACAAGAACCTCGTTTACCGTACAAGTTCAATATCACAGAAAGTGAAAAATGGATAAAGAACTTGTGGTACTTACGTACAATGCAGTATCACTCAGCAATGAAATCTATGTCATCAGGCCCCTAGCAGCATAATGAGTGGATTCAGGTATGATGATTCTAACTGAAATAAGTCACACAGAAAAAGAAACATCATAAGATATCACTAATACACGGAATGTAAACTTGGCTACACAGGAACTGAATTCCAAAACACAACAGGGTCTCAAATTTAGAAAACCAACTTATGCTTGCTTAAGGGGAAAGGTGAGTTGGGGTGCTGCATAAAACCAGAGATTGAAATGAGCACAGATAAAGTTCCTTAAGCCAAATATGGAATAGACAAGAGCTACTCCTTGCTCAACGAAATGGACTCAACACCCCATATTAAACGCCTAAGAATGTACCTGACTCTTAAGTATCTTAAAACCTATGGATTGCTATGTCTCCGAAAGAGAATCAATCATGTGTACAGGGACATAAACGCAGCAGTGATAGGATTGGAGAGGTTCGGTGAGCAAATGAAGACCCTTTGAAGTCATATTGCATGGTACCCATTCCACGGGTCTCAACTCTCCAGGTTTAAGGTATTCTTCCTTCAGCTAAAACATGCATGTGGAACCCAGAGTATGATCAATCGTGTGAACGGGAGACGTGTTCAAATATGTCTCAGTTTTCCTCCCCTGGTACTCGGGTACAACATTCCAGACGCTTTACTAACACTCTCCCCACTTGGAGAGTCAGCGCCTTTAACCTCCTGTTTGGCCCAGTTTGCAATTTCTGCGGAAGATGAACAGGAATAGCGAGAACCAATGAGAGACTAGCTGGAGGTGTCTGGACGGGCAAATTTAACTCTCATTTCCCACCAGGAAGAGGAAATAACCAAAGGCTCAGCGTGCCGTGCCGGAACCAGAATAGGGCCTGAAGCCATCCTGCGGTGTTGCGGCAAGCTCACAAGAAAGCAAGTTGAAGAAAGGAGCTCAGGGGCACTGTAATTCACAAACCTGCAGAGTTATAAATGACAGCTATCGTCCAAAAATATACTGAAGTAAGGCTGCCAAGAGGACTTGAAAGCGGGGCAGAATTGCAGGAAACCGATTTCAGGAGGTAGACTGGAATTGCATTGAAAGCATAGGAAAAGAGGCAGAACGTCCACAATGATGCACTTGGCCAAAAAGGGCGTATGCGTTTTTTCCTGAATATATTCAGGAATAAACGCATACGCCCTTTTTGGCCAACCAAGCAAACTTGCAAAGGAAATCTGCACTACAATGAAGTCTCACTTCCCCCCGGTCAAAAGGGCCATCTGAAAAAGGTGTAAAATCCAGAAAGGCAGGACAGGCCATGGAGAACTGGGAGCCTTGTTATGCTGATGGGCGGGATGTAAATTGCCAACAGACACTTGGGAGAAGTGTATGGTGTTTCCTGAAACATCTAAGAAACAAAGCAACAGAGCCTAGGGCACTTTCACTTATGGTCCTATAGCTTAGGGAAATTAAAATCAAAAAGACACAGCTACCCCAAAGTTTGGGACGCCTCTGTTTACAAGAACCTCGTTTACCGTACAAGTTCAATATCACAGAAAGTGAAAAATGGATAAAGAACTTGTGGTACTTACGTACAATGCAGTATCACTCAGCAATGAAATCTATGTCATCAGGCCCCTAGCAGCATAATGAGTGGATTCAGGTATGATGATTCTAACTGAAATAAGTCACACAGAAAAAGAAACATCATAAGATATCACTAATACACGGAATGTAAACTTGGCTACACAGGAACTGAATTCCAAAACAGAACAGGGTCTCAAATTTAGAAAACCAACTTATGCTTGCTTAAGGGGAAAGGTGAGTTGGGGTGCTGCATAAAACCAGAGATTGAAATGAGCACAGATAAAGTTCCTTAAGCCAAATATGGAATAGACAAGAGCTACTCCTTGCTCAACGAAATGGACTCAACACCCCATATTAAACGCCTAAGAATGTACCTTACTAGTAAGTATCTTAAAACCTATGGATTGCTATGTTTCCAAAAGAGAATCAAGCGTGTGTACAGGGGCAGAAACGCAGCAGTGATAGGATTGGAGAGGTTCGGTGAGCAAATGAAGACCCTTTGAAGTCATATTGCATGGTACCCATTCCACGGGTTTCAACTACCCACGTTTAAGGTATTCTTCCTTCAGCTAAAACATGCATGTGGAACCTAGAGTATGATCAACCATGTGATCGGGAGACGTGTTCAAATATGTCTCAGTTTTCGTACCCTGGTACTCGGGTGCAACATTCCAGATGCTTTACTAACACTCTCCCGACTTGGAGAGTCAGTCCCTTTAACCTCCTGTTTGGCCCAGTTTGCAATTTCTGCGGAAGATGAACAGGAATAGCGAGAACCAATGAGAGACTAGCTGGAGGTGTCTGGACGGGCAAATTTAACTCTCATTTCCCACCAGGAAGAGGAAATAACCAAAGGCTCAGCGTGCCGTGCCGGAACAAGATTAGGGCCTGAAGCCATCCTGCGGTGTTGAGGCCAGGTCACATGAAAGCGAGTTGAAGAAAGGAGCTCAGGGGCACTGTAATTCACAAACCTGCAGAGTTATAAATGACAGCTATCGTCCAAAAATATACTGAAGTAAGGCTGCCAAGAGGACTTGAAAGCGGGGCAGAATTGCAGGAAACCGATTTCAGGAGGTAGACTGGAATTGCATTGAAAGCATAGGAAAAGAGGCAGAACGTCCACAATGATGCACTTGGCCGAAAAGGGCGTACGCGTTTTTTCCTGAATATATTCAGGAAGAAACGCATACGCCCTTTTTGGCCAACCAAGCAAACTTGCAAAGGAAATCTGCACTACAATGATGTCTCACTTCCCCCCGGTCAAAAGGGCCATCTGAAAAAAGTGTAAAATGCACAAAGGCAGGACAGGCCATGGAGAACTGGGAGCCTTGTTATGATGATGGGCGGGATGTAAATTGCCAACAGACACTCGGGAGAAGTGTATGGTGTTTCCTGAAACATCTAAAAAACAAAGCAACAGAGCCTAGGGCACTTCCACTTATGGTCCTATAGCTTAGGGAAATTAAAATCAAAAAGATACAGCCACCCCAATGTTTGGGACGCCTCTGTTTACAAGAACCTCGTTTACCGTACAAGTTCAATATCACAGAAAGTGAAAAATGGATAAAGAACTTGTGGTACTTACGTACAATGCAGTATCACTCAGCAGTGAAATCTATGTCATCAGGCCCGTAGCAGCACAATGAGTGGATTCAGGTACGATGATTCTAACTGAAATAAGTCACACAGAAAAAGAAACATCATAAGATATCAGTAATACACGGAATGTAAACTTGGCTACACAGGAACTGAATTACAGAACAGAACAGGGTCTCAAATTTAGAAAACCAACTTATGCTTGTTTAAGGGTAAAGGTGAGTTGGGGTGCTGCAAAAAACCAGAGATTGAAATGAGCACAGATAAAGTTCCTTAAGCCAAATATGGAATAGACAAGAGCTACTCCTTGCTCAACGAAATGGACTCAACACCGCATATTAAACGCCTAAGAATGTACCTGACTCTTAAGTATCTTAAAACCTATGGATTGCTATGTCTCCGAAAGAGAATCAAGCATGTGTACAGGGATATAAACAAAGCAGTGATAGGATTGGAGACGTTCGGTGAGCAAATGAAGACCCTTTGAAGTCATATTGCATGGTACCCATTCCACGGGTTTCAACTACCCAGGTTTAAGGTATTCCTCTTTCAGCTAAAACATGCATGTGGAACCTAGAGTATGATCAACCATGTGATCGGGAGACGTGTTCAAATATGTCTCAGTTTTCGTACCCTGGTACTCGGGTGCAACATTCCAGACGCTTTACTAACACTCTCCCGACTTGGAGAGTCAGTCCCTTTAACCTCCTGTTTGGCCCAGTTTGCAATTTCTGCGGAAGATGAACAGGAAGAGCGAGAACCAATGAGAGACTAGCTGGAGGTGTCTGCACGGGCAAATTTAACTCTCATTTCCCACCAGGAAGAGGAAATAACCAAAGGCTCAGCGTGCCGTGCCGGAACCAGATTAGGGCCTGAAGCCATCCTGCGGTGTTGCGGCCAGCTCACAAGAAAACGAGTTGAAGAAAGGAGCTCAGGGGCACTGTAATTCACAAACCTGCAGAGTTATAAATGACAACTATCGTCCAAAAATATACTGAAGTAAGGCTGCCAAGAGGACTTGAAAGCGGGGCAGAATTGCAGGAAACCGATTTCAGGAGGTAGACTGGAATTGCATTGAAAGCATAGGAAAAGAGGCAGAACGTCCACAATGATGCACTTGGCCAAAAAGGGCGTATGCGTTTTTTCCTGAATATATTCAGGAAAAAACGCATACGCCCTTTTTGGCCAACCAAGCAAGCTTGCAAAGGAAATCTGCACTACAATGAAGTCTCACTTCCCCCCGGTCAAAAGGGCCATCTGAAAAAAGTGTAAAATCCAGAAAGGCAGGACAGGCCATGGAGAACTGGGAGCCTTGTTATACTGATGGGCGGGATGTACATTGCCAACAGACACTCGGGAGAAGTGTATGGTGTTTCCTGAAACGTCTAAAAAACAAAGCAACAGAGCCTAGGGCACTTCCACTTATGGTCCTATAGCTTAGGGAAATTAAAATCAAAAAGATACAGCCACCCCAATGTTTGGGACGCCTCTGTTTACAAGAACCTCGTTTACCGTACAAGTTCAATATCACAGAAAGTGAAAAATGGATAAAGAACTTGTGGTACTTACGTACAATGCAGTATCACTCAGCAGTGAAATCTATGTCATCAGGCCCGTAGCAGCACAATGAGTGGATTCAGGTACGATGATTCTAACTGAAATAAGTCACACAGAAAAAGAAACATCATAAGATATCAGTAATACACGGAATGTAAACTTGGCTACACAGGAACTGAATTACAGAACAGAACAGGGTCTCAAATTTAGAAAACCAACTTATGCTTGTTTAAGGGTAAAGGTGAGTTGGGGTGCTGCATAAAACCAGAGATTGAAATGAGCACAGATAAAGTTCCTTAAGCCAAATATGGAATAGACAAGAGCTACTCCTTGCTCAACGAAATGGACTCAACACCGCATATTAAACGCCTAAGAATGTACCTGACTCTTAAGTATCTTAAAACCTATGGATTGCTATGTCTCTGAAAGAGAATCAAGCATGTGTACAGGGACATAAACGCAGCAGTGATAGGATTGGAGAGGTTCGGTGAGCAAATGAAGACCCTTTGAAGTCATATTGCATGGTACCCATTCCACGGGTCTCAACTCTCCAGGTTTAAGGTATTCTTCCTTCAGCTAAAACATGCATGTGGAACCCAGAGTATGATCAATCATGTGAACGGGAGACGTGTTCAAATATGTCTCAGTTTTCCTCCCCTGGTACTCGGTTGCAACATTCCAGACGCTTTACTAACACTCTCCCCACTTGGAGAGTCAGCGCCTTTAACCTCCTGTTTGGCCCAGTTTGCAATTTCTGCGGAAGATGAACAGGAATAGCGAGAACCAATGAGAGACTAGCTGGAGGTGTCTGGACGGGCAAATTTAACTCTCATTTCCCAACAGGAAGAGGAAATAACCAAAGGCTCAGCGTGCCGTGCCGGAACCAGAATAGGGCCTGAAGCCATCCTGCGGTGTTGCGGCCAGCTCACAAGAAAGCAAGTTGAAGAAAGGAGCTCAGGGGCACTGTAATTCACAAACCTGCAGAGTTATAAATGACAGCTATCGTCCAAAAATATACTGAAGTAAGGCTGCCAAGAGGACTCGAAAGTGGGGCAGAATTGCAGGAAACCGATTTCAGGAGGTAGACTGGAATTGCATTGAAAGCATAGGAAAAGAGGCAGAACGTCCACAATGATGCACTTGGCCAAAAAGGGCGTATGCGTTTTTTCCTGAATATATTCAGGAAAAAACGCATACGCCCTTTTTGGCCAACCAAGCAAACTTGCAAAGGAAATCTGCACTACAATGAAGTCTCACTTCCCCCCGGTCAAAAGGGCCATCTGAAAAAGGTGTAAAATCCAGAAAGGCAGGACAGGCCATGGAGAACTGGGAGCCTTGTTATGCTGATGGGCGGGATGTAAATTGCCAACAGACACTTGGGAGAAGTGTATGGTGTTTCCTGAAACATCTAAGAAACAAAGCAACAGAGCCTAGGGCACTTTCACTTATGGTCCTATAGCTTAGGGAAATTAAAATCAAAAAGACACAGCTACCCCAAAGTTTGGGACGCCTCTGTTTACAAGAACCTCGTTTACCGTACAAGTTCAATATCACAGAAAGTGAAAAATGGATAAAGAACTTGTGGTACTTACGTACAATGCAGTATCACTCAGCAATGAAATCTATGTCATCAGGCCCCTAGCAGCATAATGAGTGGATTCAGGTATGATGATTCTAACTGAAATAAGTCACACAGAAAAAGAAACATCATAAGATATCACTAATACACGGAATGTAAACTTGGCTACACAGGAACTGAATTCCAAAACACAACAGGGTCTCAAATTTAGAAAACCAACTTATGCTTGCTTAAGGGGAAAGGTGAGTTGGGGTGCTGCATAAAACCAGAGATTGAAATGAGCACAGATAAAGTTCCTTAAGCCAAATATGGAATAGACAAGAGCTACTCCTTGCTCAACGAAATGGACTCAACACCCCATATTAAACGCCTAAGAATGTACCTGACTCTTAAGTATCTTAAAACCTATGGATTGCTATGTCTCCGAAAGAGAATCAATCATGTGTACAGGGACATAAACGCAGCAGTGATAGGATTGGAGAGGTTCGGTGAGCAAATGAAGACCCTTTGAAGTCATATTGCATGGTACCCATTCCACGGGTCTCAACTCTCCAGGTTTAAGGTATTCTTCCTTCAGCTAAAACATGCATGTGGAACCCAGAGTATGATCAATCGTGTGAACGGGAGACGTGTTCAAATATGTCTCAGTTTTCCTCCCCTGGTACTCGGGTGCAACATTCCAGACGCTTTACTAACACTCTCCCCACTTGGAGAGTCAGCGCCTTTAACCTCCTGTTTGGCCCAGTTTGCAATTTCTGCGGAAGATGAACAGGAATAGCGAGAACCAATGAGAGACTAGCTGGAGGTGTCTGGACGGGCAAATTTAACTCTCATTTCCCACCAGGAAGAGGAAATAACCAAAGGCTCAGCGTGCCGTGCCGGAACCAGAATAGGGCCTGAAGCCATCCTGCGGTGTTGCGGCAAGCTCACAAGAAAGCAAGTTGAAGAAAGGAGCTCAGGGGCACTGTAATTCACAAACCTGCAGAGTTATAAATGACAGCTATCGTCCAAAAATATACTGAAGTAAGGCTGCCAAGAGGACTTGAAAGCGGGGCAGAATTGCAGGAAACCGATTTCAGGAGGTAGACTGGAATTGCATTGAAAGCATAGGAAAAGAGGCAGAACGTCCACAATGATGCACTTGGCCAAAAAGGGCGTATGCGTTTTTTCCTGAATATATTCAGGAATAAACGCATACGCCCTTTTTGGCCAACCAAGCAAACTTGCAAAGGAAATCTGCACTACAATGAAGTCTCACTTCCCCCCGGTCAAAAGGGCCATCTGAAAAAGGTGTAAAATCCAGAAAGGCAGGACAGGCCATGGAGAACTGGGAGCCTTGTTATGCTGATGGGCGGGATGTAAATTGCCAACAGACACTTGGGAGAAGTGTATGGTGTTTCCTGAAACATCTAAGAAACAAAGCAACAGAGCCTAGGGCACTTTCACTTATGGTCCTATAGCTTAGGGAAATTAAAATCAAAAAGACACAGCTACCCCAAAGTTTGGGACGCCTCTGTTTACAAGAACCTCGTTTACCGTACAAGTTCAATATCACAGAAAGTGAAAAATGGATAAAGAACTTGTGGGACTTACGTACAATGCAGTATCACTCAGCAATGAAATCTATGTCATCAGGCCCCTAGCAGCATAATGAGTGGATTCAGGTATGATGATTCTAACTGAAATAAGTCACACAGAAAAAGAAACATCATAAGATATCACTAATACACGGAATGTAAACTTGGCTACACAGGAACTGAATTCCAAAACAGAACAGGGTCTCAAATTTAGAAAACCAACTTATGCTTGCTTAAGCGGAAAGGTGAGTTGGGGTGCTGCATAAAACCAGAGATTGAAATGAGCACAGATAAAGTTCCTTAAGCCAAATATGGAATAGACAAGAGCTACTCCTTGCTCAACGAAATGGACTCAACACCCCATATTAAACGCCTAAGAATGTACCTTACTAGTAAGTATCTTAAAACCTATGGATTGCTATGTTTCCAAAAGAGAATCAAGCGTGTGTACAGGGGCAGAAACGCAGCAGTGATAGGATTGGAGAGGTTCGGTGAGCAAATGAAGACCCTTTGAAGTCATATTGCATGGTACCCATTCCACGGGTTTCAACTACCCACGTTTAAGGTATTCTTCCTTCAGCTAAAACATGCATGTGGAACCCAGAGTATGATCAACCGTGTGATCGGGAGACCTCTTCAAATATGTCTCAGTTTTCGTACCCTGGTACACGGGTGCAACATTCCAGACGCTTTACTAACACTCTCCCGACTTGGAGAGTCAGTCCCTTTAACCTCCTGTTTGGCCCAGTTTGCAATTTCTGCGGAAGATGAACAGGAATAGCGAGAACCAATGAGAGACTAGCTGGAGGTCTCTGGACGGGGAAATTTAACTCTCATTTCCCACCAGGAAGAGGAATTAACCAAAGGCTCGGCGTGCCGTGCCGGAACCAGATTAGGGCCTGAAGCCATCCTGCGGTGTTGCGGCCAGCTCACAAGAAAGCGAGTTGAAGAAAGGAGCTCAGGGGCACTGTAATTCACAAACCTGCAGAGTTATAAATGACAATTATCGTCCAAAAATATACTGAAGTAAGGCTGCCAAGAGGACTTGAAAGCGGGGCAGAATTGCAGGAAACCGATTTCAGGAGGTACACTGGAATTGCATTGAAAGCATAGGAAAAGAGGCAGAACGTTCACAATGATGCACTTGGCCAAAAAGGACGTATGCGTTTTTTCCTGAATATATTCAGGAAAAAACGCATACGCCCTTTTTGGCCAACCAAGCAAACTTGCAAAGGAAATCTGCACTACAATGAAGTCTCACTTCCCCCCGGTCAAAAGGGCCATCTGAAAAAAGTGTAAAATCCAGAAAGGCAGGACAGGCCATGGAGAACTGGGAGCCTTGTTATGCTGATGGGCGGGATGTAAATTGCCAACAGACACTCGGGAGAAGTGTATGGTGTTTCCTGAAACATCTGAAAAACAAAGCAACAGAGCCTAGGGCACTTCCACTTATGGCCCTATAGCTTAGGGAAATTAAAATCAAAACGACACAGCCACCCCAAAGTTTGGGACGCCTCTGTTTACAAGAACCTCGTTTACCGTACAAGTTCAATATCACAGAAAGTGAAAAATG
This sequence comes from Globicephala melas, assembly GCF_963455315.2. Taxonomy (NCBI): domain Eukaryota; kingdom Metazoa; phylum Chordata; class Mammalia; order Artiodactyla; family Delphinidae; genus Globicephala; species Globicephala melas. The sequence goes on from NW_027207286.1 coordinate 770,162, forward strand.
GATAAAGAACTTGTGGTACTTACGTACAATGCAGTATCACTCAGCAGTGAAATCTCTGTCATCAGGCCCGTAGCAGCACAATGAGTGGATTCAGGTACGATGATTCTAACTGAAATAAGTCACACAGAAAAAGAAACATCATAAGATATCAGTAATACACGGAATGTAAACTTGGCTACACAGGAACTGAATTACAGAACAGAACAGGGTCTCAAATTTAGAAAACCAACTTATGCTTGTTTAAGGGTAAAGGTGAGTTGGGGTGCTGCATAAAACCAGAGATTGAAATGAGCACAGATAAAGTTCCTTAAGCCAAATATGGAATAGACAAGAGCTACTCCTTGCTCAACGAAATGGACTCAACACCGCATATTAAACGCCTAAGAATGTACCTGACTCTTAAGTATCTTAAAACCTATGGATTGCTATGTCTCCGAAAGAGAATCAAGCATGTGTACAGGGACATAAACGCAGCAGTGATAGGATTGGAGAGGTTCGGTGAGCAAATGAAGACCCTTTGAAGTCATATTGCATGGTACCCATTCCACGGGTTTCAACTACCCAGGTTTAAGGTATTCTTCCTTCAGCTAAAACATGCATGTGGAACCTAGAGTATGATCAACCATGTGATCGGGAGACGTGTTCAAATATGTCTCAGTTTTCGTACCCTGGTACTCGGGTGCAACATTCCAGATGCTTTACTAACACTCTCCCGACTTGGAGAGTCAGTCCCTTTAACCTCCTGTTTGGCCCAGTTTGCAATTTCTGCGGAAGATGAACAGGAATAGCGAGAACCAATGAGAGACTAGCTGGAGGTGTCTGGACGGGCAAATTTAACTGTCATTTCCCACCAGGAAGAGGAAATAACCAAAGGCTCAGCGTGCCGTGCCGGAACAAGATTAGGGCCTGAAGCCATCCTGCGGTGTTGAGGCCAGGTCACATGAAAGCGAGTTGAAGAAAGGGGCTCAGGGGCACTGTAATTCACAAACCTGCAGAGTTATAAATGACAGCTATCGTCCAAAAATATACTGAAGTAAGGCTGCCAAGAGGACTTGAAAGCGGGGCAGAATTGCAGGAAACCGATTTCAGGAGGTAGACTGGAATTGCATTGAAAGCATAGGAAAAGAGGCAGAACGTCCACAATGATGCACTTGGCCGAAAAGGGCGTACGCGTTTTTTCCTGAATATATTCAGGAAGAAACGCATACGCCCTTTTTGGCCAACCAAGCAAACTTGCAAAGGAAATCTGCACTACAATGAAGTCTCACTTCCCCCCGGTCAAAAGGGCCATCTGAAAAAAGTGTAAAATGCAGAAAGGCAGGACAGGCCATGGAGAACTGGGAGCCTTGTTATGATGATGGGCGGGATGTAAATTGCCAACAGACACTCGGGAGAAGTGTATGGTGTTTCCTGAAACATTTAAAAAACAAAGCAACAGAGCCTAGGGCACTTCCACTTATGGTCCTATAGCTTAGGGAAATTAAAATCAAAAAGATACAGCCACCCCAATGTTTGGGACGCCTCTGTTTACAAGAACCTCGTTTACCGTACAAGTTCAATATCACAGAAAGTGAAAAATGGATAAAGAACTTGTGGTACTTACGTACAATGCAGTATCACTCAGCAGTGAAATCTATGTCATCAGGCCCGTAGCAGCACAATGAGTGGATTCAGGTACGATGATTCTAACTGAAATAAGTCACACAGAAAAAGAAACATCATAAGATATCAGTAATACACGGAATGTAAACTTGGCTACACAGGAACTGAATTACAGAACAGAACAGGGTCTCAAATTTAGAAAACCAACTTATGCTTGTTTAAGGGTAAAGGTGAGTTGGGGTGCTGCAAAAAACCAGAGATTGAAATGAGCACAGATAAATTTCCTTAAGCCAAATATGGAATAGACAAGAGCTACTCCTTGCTCAACGAAATGGACTCAACACCGCATATTAAACGCCTAAGAATGTACCTGACTCTTAAGTATCTTAAAACCTATGGATTGCTATGTCTCCGAAAGAGAATCAAGCATGTGTACAGGGATATAAACAAAGCAGTGATAGGATTGGAGAGGTTCGGTGAGCAAATGAAGACCCTTTGAAGTCATATTGCATGGTACCCATTCCACGGGTTTCAACTACCCAGGTTTAAGGTATTCCTCCTTCAGCTAAAACATGCATGTGGAACCTAGAGTATGATCAACCATGTGATCGGGAGACGTGTTCAAATATGTCTCAGTTTTCGTACCCTGGTACTCGGGTGCAACATTCCAGACGCTTTACTAACACTCTCCCGACTTGGAGAGTCAGTCCCTTTAACCTCCTGTTTGGCCCAGTTTGCAATTTCTGCGGAAGATGAACAGGAATAGCGAGAACCAATGAGAGACTAGCTGGAGGTGTCTGCACGGGCGAATTTAACTCTCATTTCCCACCAGGAAGAGGAAATAACCAAAGGCTCAGCGTGCCGTGCCGGAACCAGATTAGGGCCTGAAGCCATCCTGCGGTGTTGCGGCCAGCTCACAAGAAAACGAGTTGAAGAAAGGAGCTCAGGGGCACTGTAATTCACAAACCTGCAGAGTTATAAATGACAGCTATCGTCCAAAAATATACTGAAGTAAGGCTGCCAAGAGGACTTGAAAGCGGGGCAGAATTGCAGGAAACCGATTTCAGGAGGTAGACTGGAATTGCATTGAAAGCATAGGCAAAGAGGCAGAACGTCCACAATGATGCACTTGGCCAAAAAGGGCGTATGCGTTTTTTCCTGAATATATTCAGGAAAAAACGCATACGCCCTTTTTGGCCAACCAAGCAAGCTTGCAAAGGAAATCTGCACTACAATGAAGTCTCACTTCCCCCCGGTCAAAAGGGCCATCTGAAAAAATTGTAAAATCCAGAAACGCAGAACAGGCCATGGAGAACTGCGAGCCTTGTTATGCTGATGGGCGGGATGTAAATTGCCAACAGACACTCGGGAGAAGTGTATGGTGTTTCCTGAAACATCTAAAAAACAAAGCAACAGAGCCTAGGGCACTTCCACTTATGGTCCTATAGCTTAGGGAAATTAAAATCAAAAAGACACAGTCACCCCAAAGTTTGGGACGCCTCTGTTTACAAGAACCTCGTTTACCGTACAAGTTCAACATCGCAGAAAGTGAAAAATGGATAAAGAATTTGTGGTATTTACTTACAAAGCAATATCACTCAGCAATGAAATCTATGTCATCAGGCCCTTAGCAGCACAATGAGTGGATTCAGGTATGATGATTCAAACTGAAATAAGTCACACAGAAAAAAAAATCATAAGATATCACTAATACACGGAATGTAAACTTGGCTACACAGGAACTGAATTCCAAAACAGAACAGCGTCTCAAATTTAGAAAACCAAATTATGCTTGCTTAAGGGGAAAGGTGAGTTGGGGTGCTGCATAAAACCAGAGATTGAAATGAGCACAGATAAAGTTCCTTAAGCCAAATATGGAATAGACAAGAGCTACTCCTTGCTCAACGAAATGGACTCAACACCCCATATTAAACGCCTAAGAATGTACCTGTTTCTTAAGTATCTTAAAACCTATGGATTGCTATGTCTCCGAAAGAGAATCAAGCATGTGTACAGGGACATAAACGCAGCAGTGATAGGATTGGAGAGGTTCGGTGAGCAAATGAAGACCCTTTGAAGTCATACTGCATGGTACCCATTCCACGGGTTTCAACTACCCAGGTTTAAGGTATTCTTCCTTCAGCTAAAACATGCATGTGGAACCTAGAGTATGATCAACCATGTGATCGGGAGACGTGTTCAAATATGTCTCAGTTTTCGTACCCTGGTACTCGGGTGCAACATTCCAGACGCTTTACTAACACTCTCCCGACTTGGAGAGTCAGTCCCTTTAACCTCCTGTTTGGCCCAGTTCGCAATTTCTGCGGAAGATGAACAGGAATAGCGAGAACCAATGAGAGACTAGCTGGAGGTGTCTGGACGGGCAAATTTAACTCTCATTTCCCACCAGGAAGAGGAAATAACCAAAGGCTCAGCGTGCCGTGCCGGAACCAGATTAGGGCCTGAAGCCATCCTGCGGTGTTGCGGCCAGCTCACAAGAAAACGAGTTGAAGAAAGGAGCTCAGGGGCACTGTAATTCACAAACCTGCAGAGTTATAAATGACAACTATCGTCCAAAAATATACTGAAGTAAGGCTACCAAGAGGACTTGAAAGCGGAGCAGAATTGCAGGAAACCGATTTCAGGAGGTAGACTGGAATTGCATTGAAAGCATAGGAAAAGAGGCAGAACGTCCACAATGATGCACTTGGCCAAAAAGGGCGTATGCGTTTTTTCCTGAATATATTCAGGAAAAAACGCATACGCCCTTTTTGGCCAACCAAGCAAGCTTGCAAAGGAAATCTGCACTACAATGAAGTCTCACTTCCCCCCGGTCAAAAGGGTCATCTGAAAAAAGTGTAAAATCCAGAAAGGCAGGACAGGCCATGGAGAACTGGGAGCCTTGTTATGCTGATGGGCGGGATGTAAATTGCCAACAGACACTCGGGAGAAGTGTATGGTGTTTCCTGAAACATCTAAAAAACAAAGCAACAGAGCCTAGGGCACTTCCACTTATGGTCCTATAGCTTAGGGAAATTAAAATCAAAAAGATACAGCCACCCCAATGTTTGGGACGCCTCTGTTTACAAGAACCTCATTTACCGTACAAGTTCAATATCACAGAAAGTGAAAAATGGATAAAGAACTTGTGGTACTTACGTACAATGCAGTATCACTCAGCAGTGAAATCTATGTCATCAGGCCCGTAGAAGCACATTGAGTGGATTCAGGTACGATGATGCTAACTGAAATAAGTCACACAGAAAAAGAAACATCATAAGATATCAGTAATACACGGAATGTAAACTTGGCTACACAGGAACTGAATTACAGAACAGAACAGGGTCTCAAATTTAGAAAACCAACTTATGCTTGTTTAAGAGTAAAGGTGAGTTGGGATGCTGCATAAAACCAGAGATTGAAATGAGCACAGATAAAGTTCCTTAAGCCAAATATGGAATAGACAAGAGCTACTCCTTGCTCAACGAAATGGACTCAACACCGCATATTAAACGCCTAAGAATGTACCTGACACTTAAGTATCTTAAAACCTATGGATTGCTATGTCTCCGAAAGAGAATCAAGCATGTGTACAGGGACATAAACGCAGCAGTGATAGGATTGGAGAGGTTCGGTGAGCAAATGAAGACGCTTTGAAGTCATATTGCATGGTACCCATTCCACGGGTTTCAACTACCCAGTTTTAAGGTATTCTTCCTTCAGCTAAAACATGCATGTGGAACCTAGAGTATGATCAACCATGTGATCGGGAGACGTGTTCAAATATGTCTCAGTTTTCGTACCCTGGTACTCGGGTGCAACATTCCAGACGCTTTACTAACACTCTCCCGACTTGGAGAGTCAGTCCCTTTAACCTCCTGTTTGGCCCAGTTTGCAATTTCTGCGGAAGATGAACAGGAATAGCGAGAACCAATGAGAGACTAGCTGGAGGTGTCTGGACGGGCAAATTTAACTCTCATTTCCCACCAGGAAGAGGAAATAACCAAAGGCTCAGCGTGCCGTGCCGGAACCAGATTAGGGCCTGAAGCCATCCTGCGGTGTTGCGGCCAGCTCACAAGAAAACGAGTTGAAGAAAGGAGCTCAGGGGCACTGTAATTCACAAACCTGCAGAGTTATAAATGACAGCTATCGTCCAAAAATATACTGAAGTAAGGCTGCCAAGAGGACTTGAAAGCGGGGCAGAATTGCAGGAAACCGATTTCAGGAGGTAGACTGGAATTGCATTGAAAGCATAGGAAAAGAGGCAGAACGTCCACAATGATGCACTTGGCCAAAAAGGGCGTATGCGTTTTTTCCTGAATATATTCAGGAAAAAACGCATACGCCCTTTTTGGCCAACCAAGCAAACTTGCAAAGGAAATCTGCACTACAATGAAGTCTCACTTCCCCCCGGTCAAAAGGGCCATCTGAAAAAAGTGTAAAATCCAGAAAGGCAGGACAGGCCATGGAGAACTGGGAGCCTTGTTATGCTGATGGGCGGGATGTAAATTGCCAACAGCCACTCGGGAGAAGTGTATGGTGTTTCCTGAAACATCTAAGAAACAAAGCAACAGAGCCTAGGGCACTTTCACTTATGGTCCTATAGCTTAGGGAAATTAAAATCAAAAAGACACAGCCACCCCAAAATTTGGGACGCCTCTGTTTACAAGAACCTCGTTTACCGTACAAGTTCTCTATCACAGAAAGTGAAAAATGGATAAAGAACTTGTGGTACTTACGTACAATGCAGTATCACTCAGCAATGAAATCTATGTCATCAGGCCCGTAGCAGCATAATGAGTGGATTCAGGTACGATGATTCTAACTGAAATAAGTCACACAGAAAAAGAAACATCATAAGATATCACTAATACACGGAATGTAAACTTGGCTACACAGGAACTGAATTCCAAAACAGAACAGGGTCTCAAATTTAGAAAACCAACTTATGCTTGATTAAGGGGAAAGGTGAGTTGGGGTGCTGCATAAAACCAGAGATTGAAATGAGCACAGATAAAGTTCCTTAAGCCAAATATGGAATAGACAAGAGCTACTCCTTGCTCAACGAAATGGACTCAACACCCCATATTAAACGCTTAAGAATGTACCTGACTAGTAAGTATCTTAAAACCTATGGATTGCTATGTCTCCATAAGAGAATCAAGCATGTGTACAGGGGCATAAACGCAGCAGTGATAGGATTGGAGAGGATCGGTGAGCAAATGAAGACCCTTTGAAGTCATATTGCATGGTACCCATTACACGGGTCTCAACTCTCCAGGTTTAAGGTATTCTTCCTTCAGCTAAAATATGCATGTGGAACCCAGAGTATGATCAACAGTGTGAACGGGAGACGTGTTCAAATATGTCTCAGTTTTCCTCCCCTGGTACTCGGGTGCAACATTCCAGACGCTTTACTAACACTCTCCCCACTTGGAGAGTCAGCGCCTTTAACCTCCTGTTTGGCCCAGTTTGCAATTTCTGCGGAAGATGAACAGGAATAGGGAGAACCAATGAGAAACTAGCTGGAGGTGTCTGGACGGGCAAATTTAACTCTCATTTCCAACCAGGAAGAGGAAATAACCAAAGGCTCAGCGTGCCATGCCGGAACCAGATTAGGGCCTGAAGCCATCCTGCGGTGTTGCGGCCAGCTCACAAGAAAGCGAGTTGAAGAAAGGAGCTCAGGGGCACTGTAATTCACAAACCTGCAGAGTTATAAATGACAGCTATCGTCCAAAAATATACTGAAGTAAGGCTGCCAAGAGGACTTGAAAGCGGGGCAGAATTGCAGGAAACTGATTTCAGGAGGTAGACTGGAATTGCATTGAAAGCATAGGAAAAGAGGCAGAACGTCCACAATGATGCACTTGGCCAAAAAGGGCGTATGCGTTTTTTCCTGAATATATTCAGGAAAAAACGCATACGCCCTTTTTGGCCAACCAAGCAAACTTGCAAAGGAAATCTGCACTACAATGAAGTCTCACTTCCCCCCGGTCAAAAGGGCCATCTGAAAAAAGTGTAAAATCCAGAAAGGCAGGACAGGCCATGGAGAACTGGGAGCCTTGTTATGCTGATGGGCGGGATGTAAATTGCCAACAGACACTCGGGAGAAGTGTATGGTGTTTCCTGAAACATCTAAAAAACAAAGCAACAGAGCCTAGGGCACTTCCACTTATGGCCCTATAGATTAGGGAAATTAAAATCAAAACGACACAGCCACCCCAAAGTTTGGGACGCCTCTGTTTACAAGAACCTCGTTTACCGTACAAGTTCAATATCACAGAAAGTGAAAAATGGATAAAGAACTTGTGGTACTTACGTACAATGCAGTATCACTCAGCAGTGAAATCTATGTCATCAGGCCCGTAACAGCACAATGAGTGGATTCAGGTATGATGATTCTAACTGAAATAAGTCACACAGAAAAAGAAACATCATAAGATATCAGTAATACACGGAATGTAAACTTGGCTACACAGGAACTGAATTACAGAACAGAACAGTGTCTCAAATTTAGAAAACCAACTTATGCTTGTTTAAGGGTAAAGGTGAGTTGGGGTGCTGCATAAAACCAGAGATTGAAATGAGCACAGATAAAGTTCCTTAAGCCAAATATGGAATAGACAAGAGCTACTCCTTGCTCAACGAAATGGACTCAACACCGCATATTAAACGCCTAAGAATGTACCTGACTCTTAAGTATCTTAAAACCTATGGATTGCTATGTCTCCGAAAGAGAATCAAGCATGTGTACAGGGACATAAACGCAGCAGTGATAGGATTGGAGAGGTTCGGTGAGCAAATGAAGACCCTTTGAAGTCATATTGCATGGTACCCATTCCACGGGTTTCAACTACCCAGGTTTAAGGTATTCTTCCTTCAGCTAAAACATGCATGTGGAACCTAGAGTATGATCAACCATGTGATCGGGAGACGTGTTCAAATATGTCTCAGTTTTCGTACCCTGGTACTCGGGTGCAACATTCCAGACGCTTTACTAACACTCTCCCGACTTGGAGAGTCAGTCCCTTTAACCTCCTGTTTGGCCCAGTTTGCAATTTCTGCGGAAGATGAACAGGAATAGCGAGAACCAATGAGAGACTAGCTGGAGGTGTCTGGACGGGCAAATTTAACTCTCATTTCCCACCAGGAAGAGGAAATAACCAAAGGCTCAGCGTGCCGTGCCGGAACCAGATTAGGGCCTGAAGCCATCCTGCGGTGTTGCGGCCAGCTCACAAGAAAACGAGTTGAAGAAAGGAGCTCAGGGGCACTGTAATTCACAAACCTGCAGAGTTATAAATGACAGCTATCGTCCAAAAATATACTGAAGTAAGGCTGCCAAGAGGACTTGAAAGCGGGGCAGAATTGCAGGAAACCGATTTCAGGAGGTAGACTGGAATTGCATTGAAAGCATAGGAAAAGAGGCAGAACGTCCACAATGATGCACTTGGCCAAAAAGGGCGTATGCGTTTTTTCCTGAATATATTCAGGAAAAAACGCATACGCCCTTTTTGGTCAACCAAGCAAGCTTGCAAAGGAAATCTGCACTACAATGAAGTCTCACTTCCCCCCGGTCAAAAGGGCCATCTGCAAAAAGTGTAAAATCCAGAAAGGCAGGACAGGCCATGGAGAACTGGGAGCCTTGTTATGCTGATGGGCGGGATGTAAATTGCCAAAAGACACTCGGGAGAAGTGTATGGTGTTTCCTGAAACATCTAAAAAACAAAGCAACAGAGCCTAGGGCACTTCCACTTATGGTCCTATAGCTTAGGGAAATTAAAATCAAAAAGATACAGCCACCCCAATGTTTGGGACGCCTCTGTTTACAAGAACCTCATTTACCGTACAAGTTCAATATCACAGAAAGTGAAAAATGGATAAAGAACTTGTGGTACTTACGTACAATGCAGTATCACTCAGCAGTGAAATCTATGTCATCAGGCCCGTAGAAGCACATTGAGTGGATTCAGGTACGATGATGCTAACTGAAATAAGTCACACAGAAAAAGAAACATCATAAGATATCAGTAATACACGGAATGTAAACTTGGCTACACAGGAACTGAATTACAGAACAGAACAGGGTCTCAAATTTAGAAAACCAACTTATGCTTGTTTAAGAGTAAAGGTGAGTTGGGATGCTGCATAAAACCAGAGATTGAAATGAGCACAGATAAAGTTCCTTAAGCCAAATATGGAATAGACAAGAGCTACTCCTTGCTCAACGAAATGGACTCAACACCGCATATTAAACGCCTAAGAATGTACCTGACACTTAAGTATCTTAAAACCTATGGATTGCTATGTCTCCGAAAGAGAATCAAGCATGTGTACAGGGACATAAACGCAGCAGTGATAGGATTGGAGAGGTTCGGTGAGCAAATGAAGACGCTTTGAAGTCATATTGCATGGTACCCATTCCACGGGTTTCAACTACCCAGTTTTAAGGTATTCTTCCTTCAGCTAAAACATGCATGTGGAACCTAGAGTATGATCAACCATGTGATCGGGAGACGTGTTCAAATATGTCTCAGTTTTCGTACCCTGGTACTCGGGTGCAACATTCCAGACGCTTTACTAACACTCTCCCGACTTGGAGAGTCAGTCCCTTTAACCTCCTGTTTGGCCCAGTTTGCAATTTCTGCGGAAGATGAACAGGAATAGCGAGAACCAATGAGAGACTAGCTGGAGGTGTCTGGACGGGCAAATTTAACTCTCATTTCCCACCAGGAAGAGGAAATAACCAAAGGCTCAGCGTGCCGTGCCGGAACCAGATTAGGGCCTGAAGCCATCCTGCGGTGTTGCGGCCAGCTCACAAGAAAGCGAGTTGAAGAAAGGAGCTCAGGGGCACTGTAATTCACAAACCTGCAGAGTTATAAATGACAGCTATCGTCCAAAAATATACTGAAGTAAGGCTGCCAAGAGGACTTGAAAGCGGGGCAGAATTGCAGGAAACCGATTTCAGGAGGTAGACTGGAATTGCATTGAAAGCATAGGAAAAGAGGCAGAACGTCCACAATGATGCACTTGGCCAAAAAGGGCGTATGCGTTTTTTCCTGAATATATTCAGGAAAAAACGCATACGCCCTTTTTGGCCAACCAAGCAAACTTGCAAAGGAAATCTGCACTACAATGAAGTCTCACTTCCCCCCGGTCAAAAGGGCCATCTGAAAAAAGTGTAAAATCCAGAAAGGCAGGACAGGCCATGGAGAACTGGGAGCCTTGTTATGCTGATGGGCGGGATGTAAATTGCCAACAGCCACTCGGGAGAAGTGTATGGTGTTTCCTGAAACATCTAAGAAACAAAGCAACAGAGCCTAGGGCACTTTCACTTATGGTCCTATAGCTTAGGGAAATTAAAATCAAAAAGACACAGCCACCCCAAAATTTGGGACGCCTCTGTTTACAAGAACCTCGTTTACCGTACAAGTTCTCTATCACAGAAAGTGAAAAATGGATAAAGAACTTGTGGTACTTACGTACAATGCAGTATCACTCAGCAATGAAATCTATGTCATCAGGCCCGTAGCAGCATAATGAGTGGATTCAGGTACGATGATTCTAACTGAAATAAGTCACACAGAAAAAGAAACATCATAAGATATCACTAATACACGGAATGTAAACTTGGCTACACAGGAACTGAATTCCAAAACAGAACAGGGTCTCAAATTTAGAAAACCAACTTATGCTTGATTAAGGGGAAAGGTGAGTTGGGGTGCTGCATAAAACCAGAGATTGAAATGAGCACAGATAAAGTTCCTTAAGCCAAATATGGAATAGACAAGAGCTACTCCTTGCTCAACGAAATGGACTCAACACCCCATATTAAACGCTTAAGAATGTACCTGACTAGTAAGTATCTTAAAACCTATGGATTGCTATGTCTCCATAAGAGAATCAAGCATGTGTACAGGGGCATAAACGCAGCAGTGATAGGATTGGAGAGGATCGGTGAGCAAATGAAGACCCTTTGAAGTCATATTGCATGGTACCCATTACACGGGTCTCAACTCTCCAGGTTTAAGGTATTCTTCCTTCAGCTAAAATATGCATGTGGAACCCAGAGTATGATCAACAGTGTGAACGGGAGACGTGTTCAAATATGTCTCAGTTTTCCTCCCCTGGTACTCGGGTGCAACATTCCAGACGCTTTACTAACACTCTCCCCACTTGGAGAGTCAGCGCCTTTAACCTCCTGTTTGGCCCAGTTTGCAATTTCTGCGGAAGATGAACAGGAATAGGGAGAACCAATGAGAAACTAGCTGGAGGTGTCTGGACGGGCAAATTTAACTCTCATTTCCAACCAGGAAGAGGAAATAACCAAAGGCTCAGCGTGCCATGCCGGAACCAGATTAGGGCCTGAAGCCATCCTGCGGTGTTGCGGCCAGCTCAAAAGAAAGCGAGTTGAAGAAAGGAGCTCAGGGGCACTGTAATTCACAAACCTGCAGAGTTATAAATGACAGCTATCGTCCAAAAATATACTGAAGTAAGGCTGCCAAGAGGACTTGAAAGCGGGGCAGAATTGCAGGAAACTGATTTCAGGAGGTAGACTGGAATTGCATTGAAAGCATAGGAAAAGAGGCAGAACGTCCACAATGATGCACTTGGCCAAAAAGGGCGTATGCGTTTTTTCCTGAATATATTCAGGAAAAAACGCATACGCCCTTTTTGGCCAACCAAGCAAACTTGCAAAGGAAATCTGCACTACAATGAAGTCTCACTTCCCCCCGGTCAAAAGGGCCATCTGAAAAAAGTGTAAAATCCAGAAAGGCAGGACAGGCCATGGAGAACTGGGAGCCTTGTTATGCTGATGGGCGGGATGTAAATTGCCAACAGACACTCGGGAGAAGTGTATGGTGTTTCCTGAAACATCTAAAAAACAAAGCAACAGAGCCTAGGGCACTTCCACTTATGGCCCTATAGATTAGGGAAATTAAAATCAAAACGACACAGCCACCCCAAAGTTTGGGACGCCTCTGTTTACAAGAACCTCGTTTACCGTACAAGTTCAATATCACAGAAAGTGAAAAATGGATAAAGAACTTGTGGTACTTACGTACAATGCAGTATCACTCAGCAGTGAAATCTATGTCATCAGGCCCGTAACAGCACAATGAGTGGATTCAGGTACGATGATTCTAACTGAAATAAGTCACACAGAAAAAGAAACATCATAAGATATCAGTAATACACGGAATGTAAACTTGGCTACACAGGAACTGAATTACAGAACAGAACAGTGTCTCAAATTTAGAAAACCAACTTATGCTTGTTTAAGGGTAAAGGTGAGTTGGGGTGCTGCATAAAACCAGAGATTGAAATGAGCACAGATAAAGTTCCTTAAGCCAAATATGGAATAGACAAGAGCTACTCCTTGCTCAACGAAATGGACTCAACACCGCATATTAAACGCCTAAGAATGTACCTGACTCTTAAGTATCTTAAAACCTATGGATTGCTATGTCTCCGAAAGAGAATCAAGCATGTGTACAGGGACATAAACGCAGCAGTGATAGGATTGGAGAGGTTCGGTGAGCAAATGAAGACCCTTTGAAGTCATATTGCATGGTACCCATTCCACGGGTTTCAACTACCCAGGTTTAAGGTATTCTTCCTTCAGCTAAAACATGCATGTGGAACCTAGAGTATGATCAACCATGTGATCGGGAGACGTGTTCAAATATGTCTCAGTTTTCGTACCCTGGTACTCGGGTGCAACATTCCAGACGCTTTACTAACACTCTCCCGACTTGGAGAGTCAGTCCCTTTAACCTCCTGTTTGGCCCAGTTTGCAATTTCTGTGGAAGATGAACAGGAATAGCGAGAACCAATGAGAGACTAGCTGGAGGTGTCTGGACGGGCAAATTTAACTCTCATTTCCCACCAGGAAGAGGAAATAACCAAAGGCTCAGCGTGCCGTGCCGGAACCAGATTAGGGCCTGAAGCCATCCTGCGGTGTTGCGGCCAGCTCACAAGAAAGCGAGTTGAAGAAAGGAGCTCAGGGGCACTGTAATTCACAAACCTGCAGAGTTATAAATGACAGCTATCGTCCAAAAATATACTGAAGTAAGGCTGCCAAGAGGACTTGAAAGCGGGGCAGAATTGCAGGAAACCGATTTCAGGAGGTAGACTGGAATTGCATTGAAAGCATAGGAAAAGAGGCAGAACGTCCACAATGATGCACTTGGCCAAAAAGGGCGTATGCGTTTTTTCCTGAATATATTCAGGAAAAAACGCATACGCCCTTTTTGGCCAACCAAGCAAACTTGCAAAGGAAATCTGCACTACAATGAAGTCTCAATTCCCCCGGTCAAAAGGGCCATCTGAAAAAAGTGTAAAATTCAGAAAGGCAGGACAGGCCATGGAGAACTGGGAGCCTTGTTATGCTGATGGGCGGGATGTAAATTGCCAACAGCCACTCGGGAGAAGTGTATGGTGTTTCCTGAAACATCTAAAAAACAAAGCAACAGAGCCTAGGGCACTTCCACTTATGGTCCTATAGCTTAGGGAAATTAAAATCAAAAAGATACAGCCACCCCAATGTTTGGGACGCCTCTGTTTACAAGAACCTCATTTACCGTACAAGTTCAATATCACAGAAAGTGAAAAATGGATAAAGAACTTGTGGTACTTACGTACAATGCAGTATCACTCAGCAGTGAAATCTATGTCATCAGGCCCGTAGCAGCACAATGAGTGGATTCAGGTACGATGATTCTAACTGAAATAAGTCACACAGAAAAAGAAACATCATAAGATATCAGAAATACACGGAATGTAAACTTGGCTACACAGGAACTGAATTACAGAACAGAACAGGGTCTCAAATTTAGAAAACCAACTTATGCTTGTTTAAGGGTAAAGGTGAGTTGGGATGCTGCATAAAACCAGAGATTGAAATGAGCACAGATAAAGTTCCTTAAGCCAAATATGGAATAGACAAGAGCTACTCCTTGCTCAACGAAATGGACTCAACACCGCATATTAAACGCCTAAGAATGTACCTGACACTTAAGTATCTTAAAACCTATGGATTACTATGTCTCCAAAAGAGAATCAAGCATGTGTACACGGACATAAACGCAGCAGTGATAGGATTGGAGAGGTTCGGTGAGCAAATGAAGACCCTTTGAAGTCATATTGCATGGTACCCATTCCACGGGTTTCAACTACCCAGGTTTAAGGTATTCTTCCTTCAGCTAAAACATGCATGTGGAACCTAGAGTATGATCAACCATGTGATCGGGAGACGTGTTCAAATATGTCTCAGTTTTCGTACCCTGGTACTCGGGTGCAACATTCCAGACGCTTTACTAACACTCTCCCGACTTGGAGAGTCAGTCCCTTTAACCTCCTGTTTGGCCCAGTTTGCAATTTCTGCGGAAGATGAACAGGAATAGGGAGAACCAATGAGAGACTAGCTGGAGGTGTCTGGACGGGCAAATTTAACTCTCATTTCCCACCAGGAAGAGGAAATAACCAAAGGCTCAGCGTGCCATGCCGGAACAAGATTAGGGCCTGAAGCCATCCTGCGGTGTTGCGGCCAGCTCACAAGAAAGCGAGTTGAAGAAAGGAGCTCAGGGGCACTGTAATTCACAAACCTGCAGAGTTATAAATGACAGCTATCGTCCAAAAATATACTGAAGTAAGGCTGCCAAGAGGACTTGAAAGCGGGGCAGAATTGCAGGAAACCGATTTCAGGAGGTAGACTGGAATTGCATTGAAAGCATAGGAAAAGAGGCAGAACGTCCACAATGATGCACTTGGCCAAAAAGGGCGTATGCGTTTTTTCCTGAATATATTCAGGAAAAAACGCATACGCCCTTTTTGGCCAACCAAGCAAACTTGCAAAGGAAATCTGCACTACAATGAAGTCTCACTTCCCCCCGGTCAAAAGGGCCATCTGAAAAAAGTGTAAAATCCAGAAAGGCAGGACAGGCCATGGAGAACTGGGAGCCTTGTTATGGTGGTGGGCGGGATGTAAATTGCCAACAGCCACTCGGGAGAAGTGTATGGTGTTTCCTGAAACATCTAAGAAACAAAGCAACAGAGCCTAGGGCACTTTCACTTATGGTCCTATAGCTTATGGAAATTAAAATCAAAAAGACACAGCCACCCCAAAATTTGGGATGCCTCTGTTTACAAGAACCTCGTTTACCGTACAAGTTCTCTATCACAGAAAGTGAAAAATGGATAAAGAACTTGTGGTACTTACGTACAATGCAGTATCACTCAGCAGTGAAATCTATGTCATCAGGCCCGTAGCAGCACAATGAGTGGATTCAGGTACGATGATTCTAACTGAAATAAGTCACACAGAAAAAGAAACATCATAAGATATCAGTAATACACGGAATGTAAACTTGGCTACACAGGAACTGAATTACAGAACAG
This sequence comes from Globicephala melas, assembly GCF_963455315.2. Taxonomy (NCBI): domain Eukaryota; kingdom Metazoa; phylum Chordata; class Mammalia; order Artiodactyla; family Delphinidae; genus Globicephala; species Globicephala melas. The sequence continues at coordinate 786,161 of NW_027207286.1, forward strand.
AACAGGGTCTCAAATTTAGAAAACCAACTTATGCTTGTTTAAGGGTAAAGGTGAGTTGGGGTGCTGCATAAAACCAGAGATTGAAATGAGCACAGATAAAGTTCCTTAAGCCAAATATGGAATAGACAAGAGCTACTCCTTGCTCAACGAAATGGACTCAACACCGCATATTAAACGCCTAAGAATGTACCTGACTCTTAAGTATCTTAAAACCTATGGATTGCTATGTCTCCGAAAGAGAATCAAGCATGTGTACAGGGACATAAACGCAGCAGTGATAGGATTGGAGAGGTTCGGTGAGCAAATGAAGACCCTTTGAAGTCATATTGCATGGTACCCATTCCACGGGTCTCAACTCTCCAGGTTTAAGGTATTCTTCCTTCAGCTAAAATATGCATGTGGAACCCAGAGTATGATCAACAGTGTGAACGGGAGACGTGTTCAAATATGTCTCAGTTTTCCTCCCCTGGTACTCGGGTTCAACATTCCAGATGCTTTACTAACACTCTCCCCACTTGGAGAGTCAGCGCCTTTAACCTCCTGTTTGGCCCAGTTTGCAATTTCTGCGGAAGATGAACAGGAATAGCGAGAACCAATGAGAGACTAGCTGGAGGTGTCTGGACGGGCAAATTTAACTCTCATTTCCCACCAGGAAGAGGAAATAACCAAAGGCTCAGTGTGCCATGCCGGAACAAGATTAGGGTCTGAAGCCATCCTGCGGTGTTGCGGCCAGCTCACAAGAAAGCGAGTTGAAGAAAGGAGCTCAGGGGCACTGTAATTCACAAACCTGCAGAGTTATAAATGACAGCTATCGTCCAAAAATATACTGAAGTAAGGCTGCCAAGAGGACTTGAAAGCGGGGCAGAATTGCAGGAAACCGATTTCAGGAGGTAGACTGGAATTGCATTGAAAGCATAGGAAAAGAGGCAGAACGTCCACAATGATGCACTTGGCCAAAAAGGGCGTATGCGTTTTTTTCTGAATATATTCAGGAAAAAACGCATACGCCCTTTTTGGCCAACCAAGCAAGCTTGCAAAGGAAATCTGCACTACAATGAAGTCTCACTTCCCCCCGGTCAAAAGGGCCATCTGAAAAAAGTGTAAAATCCAGAAAGGCAGGACAGGCCATGGAGAACTGGGAGCCTTGTTATGCTGATGGGCGGGATGTAAATTGCCAACAGACACTTGGGAGAAGTGTATGGTGTTTCCTGAAACATCTAAAAAACAAAGCAACAGAGCCTAGGGCACTTCCACTTATGGTCCTATAGCTTACGGAAATTAAAATCAAAAAGACACAGCCACCCCAAAATTTGGGACGCCTCTGTTTACAAGAACCTCGTTTACCGTACAAGTTCTCTATCACAGAAAGTGAAAAATGGATAAAGAACTTGTGGTACTTACGTACAATGCAGTATCACTCAGCAATGAAATCTATGTCATCAGGCCCGTAGCAGCATAATGAGTGGATTCAGGTACGATGATTCTAACTGAAATAAGTCACACAGAAAAAGAAACATCATAAGATATCACTAATACACGGAATGTAAACTTGGCTACACAGGAACTGAATTCCAAAACAGAACAGGGTCTCAAATTTAGAAAACCAACTTATGCTTGCTTAAGGGTAAAGGTGAGTTGGGGTGCTGCATAAAACCAGAGATTGAAATGAGCACAGATAAAGTTCCTTAAGCCAAATATGGAATAGACAAGAGCTACTCCTTGCTCAACGAAATGGACTCAACACCCCATATTAAACTCCTAAGAATGTACCTGACTAGTAAGTATCTTAAAACCTATGGATTGCTATGTCTCCATAAGAGAATCAAGCGTGTGTACAGGGGCATAAACGCAGCAGTGATAGGATTGGAGAGGTTCGGTGAGCAAATGAAGACCCTTTGAAGTCATATTGCATGGTACCCATTACACGGGTCTCAACTCTCCAGGTTTAAGGTATTCTTCCTTCAGCTAAAATATGCATGTGGAACCCAGAGTATGATCAACAGTGTGAACGGGAGACGTGTTCAAATATGTCTCAGTTTTCGTACCCTGGTACTCGGGTGCAACATTCCAGACGCTTTACTAACACTCTCTCCACTTGGAGAGTCAGCGCCTTTAACCTCCTGTTTGGCCCAGTTTGCAATTTCTGCGGAAGATGAACAGGAATAGGGAGAACCAATGAGAAACTAGCTGGAGGTGTCTGGACGGGCAAATTTAACTCTCATTTCCCACCAGGAAGAGGAAATAACCAAAGGTTCAGCGTGCCATGCCAGAACCAGATTAGGGCCTGAAGCCATCCTGTGGTGTTGCGGCCAGCTCACAAGAAAGCGAGTTGAAGAAAGGAGCTCAGGGGCACTGTAATTCACAAACCTGCAGAGTTATAAATGACAGCTATCGTCCAAAAATATACTGAAGTAAGGCTGCCAAGAGGACTTGAAAGCGGGGCAGAATTGCAGGAAACCGATTTCAGGAGGTAGACTGGAATTGCATTGAAAGCATAGGAAAAGAGGCAGAACGTCCACAATGATGCACTTGGCCAAAAAGGGCGTATGCGTTTTTTCCTGAATATATTCAGGAAAAAACGCATACGCCCTTTTTGGCCAACCAAGCAAGCTTGCAAAGGAAATCTGCACTACAATGAAGTCTCACTTCCCCCCGGTCAAAAGGGCCATCTGAAAAAAGTGTAAAATCCAGAAAGGCAGGACAGGCCATGGAGAACTGGGAGCCTTGTTATGCTGATGGGCGGGATGTAAATTGCCAACAGACACTCGGGAGAAGTGTATGGTGTTTCCTGAAACATCTAAAAAACAAAGCAACAGAGCCTAGGGCACTTCCACTTATGGCCCTATAGCTTAGGGAAATTAAAATCAAAACGACACAGCCACCCCAAAGTTTGGGACGCCTCTGTTTACAAGAACCTCGTTTACCGTACAAGTTCAATATCACAGAAAGTGAAAAATGGATAAAGAACTTGTGGTACTTACGTACAATGCAGTATCACTCAGCAGTGAAATCTATGTCATCAGGCCCGTAGCAGCACAATGAGTGGATTCAGTACGATGATTCTAACTGAAATAAGTCACACAGAAAAAGAAACATCATAAGATATCAGTAATACACGGAATGTAAACTTGGCTACACAGGAACTGAATTACAGAACAGAACAGGGACTCAAATTTAGAAAACCAACTTATGCTTGCTTAAGGGTAAAGGTGAGTTGGGGTGCTGCATAAAAGCAGAGATTGAAATGAGCACAGATAAAGTTCCTTAAGCCAAATATGGAATAGACAAGAGCTACTCCTTGCTCAACGAAATGGACTCAACACCGCATATTAAACGCCTAAGAATGTACCTGACTCTTAAGTATCTTAAAACCTGTGGATTGCTATGTCTCCGAAAGAGAATCAAGCATGTGTACAGGGACATAAACGCAGCAGTGATAGGATTGGAGAGGTTCGGTGAGCAAATGAAGACCCTTTGAAGTCATATTGCATGGTACCCATTACACGGGTCTCAACTCTCCAGGTTTAAGGTATTCTTCGTTCAGCTAAAATATGGATGTGGAACCCAGAGTATGATCAACAGTGTGAACGGGAGACGTGTTCAAATATGTCTCAGTTTTCCTCCCCTGGTACTCGGGTGCAACATTCCAGACGCTTTACTAACACTCTCCCCACTTGGAGAGTCAGCGCATTTAACCTCCTGTTTGGCCCAGTTTGCAATTTCTGCGGAAGATGAACAGGAATAGCGAGAAACAATGAGAGACTAGCTGGAGGTGTCTGGACGGGCAAATTTAACTCTCATTTCCCACCAGGAAGAGGAAATAACCAAAGGCTCAGCGTGCCATGCCGGAACAAGATTAGGGCCTGAAGCCATCCTGCGGTGTTGTGGCCAGCTCACAAGAAAGCGAGTTGAAGAAAGGAGCTCAGGGGCACTGTAATTCACAAACCTGCAGAGTTATAAATGACAGCTATCGTCCAAAAATATACTGAAGTAAGGCTGCCAAGAGGACTTGAAAGCGGGGCAGAATTGCAGGAAACCGATTTCAGGAGGTAGACTGGAATTGCATTGAAAGCATAGGAAAAGAGGCAGAACGTCCACAATGATGCACTTGGCCAAAAAGGGCGTATGCGTTTTTTCCTGAATATATTCAGGAAAAAACGCATACGCCCTTTTTGGCCAACCAAGCAAACTAGCAAAGGAAATCTGCACTACAATGAAGTCTCACTTCCCCCCGGTCAAAAGGGCCATCTGAAAAAAGTGTAAAATCCAGAAAGGCAGGACAGGCCATGGAGAACTGGGAGCCTTGTTATGCTGATGGGCGGGATGTAAATTGCCAACAGCCACTCAGGAGAAGTGTATGGTGTTTCCTGAAACATCTAAGAAACAAAGCAACAGAGCCTAGGGCACTTTCACTTATGGTCCTATAGCTTAGGGAAATTAAAATCAAAAAGACACAGCCACCCCAAAATTTGGGACGCCTCTGTTTACAAGAACCTCGTTTACCGTACAAGTTCTCTATCACAGAAAGTGAAAAATGGATAAAGAACTTGTGGTACTTACGTACAATGCAGTATCACTCAGCAATGAAATCTATGTCATCAGGCCCGTAGCAGCATAATGAGTGGATTCAGGTACGATGATTCTAACTGAAATAAGTCACACAGAAAAAGAAACATCATAAGATATCACTAATACACGGAATGTAAACTTGGCTACACAGGAACTGAATTCCAAAACAGAACAGGGTCTCAAATTTAGAAAACCAACTTATGCTTGCTTAAGGGGAAAGGTGAGTTGGGGTGCTGCATAAAACCAGAGATTGAAATGAGCACAGATAAAGTTCCTTAAGCCAAATATGGAATAGACAAGAGCTACTCCTTGCTCAACGAAATGGACTCAACACCCCATATTAAACGCTTAAGAATGTACCTGACTAGTAAGTATCTTAAAACCTATGGATTGCTATGTCTCCATAAGAGAATCAAGCGTGTGTACAGGGGCATAAACGCAGCAGTGATAGGATTGGAGAGGTTCGGTGAGCAAATGAAGACCCTTTGAAGTCATATTGCATGGTACCCATTACACGGGTCTCAACTCTCCAGGTTTAAGGTATTCTTCCTTCAGCTAAAATATGCATGTGGAACCCAGAGTATGATCAACAGTGTGAACGGGAGACGTGTTCAAATATGTCTCAGTTTTCCTCCCCTGGTACTCGGGTGCAACATTCCAGACGCTTTACTAACACTCTCCCCACTTGGAGAGTCAGCGCCTTTAACCTCCTGTTTGGCCCAGTTTGCAATTTCTGCGGAAGATGAACAGGAATAGGGAGAACCAATGAGAGACTAGCTGGAGGTGTCTGGACGGGCAAATTTAACTCTCATTTCCCACCAGAAAGAGGAAATAACCAAAGGTTCAGCGTGCCATGCCGGAACAAGATTAGGGCCTGAAGCCATCCTGCGGTGTTGCGGCCAGCTCACAAGAAAGCGAGTTGAAGAAAGGAGCTCAGGGGCACTGTAATTCACAAACCTGCAGAGTTATAAATGACAGCTATCGTCCAAAAATATACTGAAGTAAGGCTGCCAAGAGGACTTGAAAGCGGGGCAGAATTGCAGGAAACCGATTTCAGGAGGTAGACTGGAATTGCATTGAAAGCATAGGAAAAGAGGCAGAACGTCCACAATGATGCACTTGGCCAAAAAGGGCGTATGCGTTTTTTCCTGAATACATTCAGGAAAAAACGCATACGCCCTTTTTGGCCAACCAAGCAAACTTGCAAAGGAAATCTGCACTACAATGAAGTCTCACTTCCCCCCGGTCAAAAGGGCCATCTGAAAAAAGTGTAAAATCCAGAAAGGCAGGACAGGCCATGGAGAACTGGGAGCCTTGTTATGCTGATGGGCGGGATGTAAATTGCCAACAGCCACTCGGGAGAAGTGTATGGTGTTTCCTGAAACATCTAAGAAACAAAGCAACAGAGCCTAGGGCACTTTCACTTATGGTCCTATAGCTTAGGGAAATTAAAATCAAAAAGACACAGCCACCCCAAAATTTGGGACGCCTCTGTTTACAAGAACCTCGTTTACCGTACAAGTTCTCTATCACAGAAAGTGAAAAATGGATAAAGAACTTGTGGTACTTACGTACAATGCAGTATCACTCAGCAATGAAATCTATGTCATCAGGCCCGTAGCAGCATAATGAGTGGATTCAGGTACGATGATTCTAACTGAAATAAGTCACACAGAAAAGGAAACATCATAAGATATCACTAATACACGGAATGTAAACTTGGCTACACAGGAACTGAATTCCAAAACAGAACAGGGTCTCAAATTTAGAAAACCAACTTATGCTTGCTTAAGGGGAAAGGTGAGTTGGGGTGCTGCATAAAACCAGAGCTTGAAATGAGCACAGATCAAGTTCCTTAAGCCAAATATGGAATAGACAAGAGCTACTCCTTGCTCAACGAAATGGACTCAACACCCCATATTAAACGCTTAAGAATGTACCTGACTAGTAAGTATCTTAAAACCTATGGATTGCTATGTCTCCATAAGAGAATCAAGCGTGTGTACAGGGGCATAAACGCAGCAGTGATAGGATTGGAGAGGTTCGGTGAGCAAATGAAGACCCTTTGAAGTCATATTGCATGGTACCCATTACACGGGTCTCAACTCTCCAGGTTTAAGGTATTCTTCCTTCAGCTAAAATATGCATGTGGAACCCAGAGTATGATCAACAGTGTGAACGGGAGACGTGTTCAAATATGTCTCAGTTTTCCTCCCCTGGTACTCGGGTTCAACATTCCAGATGCTTTACTAACACTCTCCCCACTTGGAGAGTCAGCGCCTTTAACCTCCTGTTTGGCCCAGTTTGCAATTTCTGCGGAAGATGAACAGGAATAGCGAGAACCAATGAGAGACTAGCTGGAGGTGTCTGGACGGGCAAATTTAACTCTCATTTCCCACCAGGAAGAGGAAATAACCAAAGGCTCAGTGTGCCATGCCGGAACAAGATTAGGGTCTGAAGCCATCCTGCGGTGTTGCGGCCAGCTCACAAGAAAGCGAGTTGAAGAAAGGAGCTCAGGGGCACTGTAATTCACAAACCTGCAGAGTTATAAATGACAGCTATCGTCCAAAAATATACTGAAGTAAGGCTGCCAAGAGGACTTGAAAGCGGGGCAGAATTGCAGGAAACCGATTTCAGGAGGTAGACTGGAATTGCATTGAAAGCATAGGAAAAGAGGCAGAACGTCCACAATGATGCACTTGGCCAAAAAGGGCGTATGCGTTTTTTTCTGAATATATTCAGGAAAAAACGCATACGCCCTTTTTGGCCAACCAAGCAAGCTTGCAAAGGAAATCTGCACTACAATGAAGTCTCACTTCCCCCCGGTCAAAAGAGCCATCTGAAAAAAGTGTAAAATCCAGAAAGGCAGGACAGGCCATGGAGAACTGGGAGCCTTGTTATGCTGATGGGCGGGATGTAAATTGCCAACAGACACTCGGGAGAAGTGTATGGTGTTTCCTGAAACATCTAAAAAACAAAGCAACAGAGCCTAGGGCACTTCCACTTATGGTCCTATAGCTTAGGGAAATTAAAATCAAAAAGACACAGCCACCCCAAAATTTGGGACGCCTCTGTTTACAAGAACCTCGTTTACCGTACAAGTTCTCTATCACAGAAAGTGAAAAATGGATAAAGAACTTGTGGTACTTACGTACAATGCAGTATCACTCAGCAATGAAATCTATGTCATCAGGCCCGTAGCAGCATAATGAGTGGATTCAGGTACGATGATTCTAACTGAAATAAGTCACACAGAAAAAGAAACATCATAAGATATCACTAATACACGGAATGTAAACTTGGCTACACAGGAACTGAATTCCAAAACAGAACAGGGTCTCAAATTTAGAAAACCAACTTATGCTTGCTTAAGGGTAAAGGTGAGTTGGGGTGCTGCATAAAACCAGAGATTGAAATGAGCACAGATAAAGTTCCTTAAGCCAAATATGGAATAGACAAGAGCTACTCCTTGCTCAACGAAATGGACTCAACACCCCATATTAAACTCCTAAGAATGTACCTGACTAGTAAGTATCTTAAAACCTATGGATTGCTATGTCTCCATAAGAGAATCAAGCGTGTGTACAGGGGCATAAACGCAGCAGTGATAGGATTGGAGAGGTTCGGTGAGCAAATGAAGACCCTTTGAAGTCATATTGCATGGTACCCATTACACGGGTCTCAACTCTCCAGGTTTAAGGTATTCTTCCTTCAGCTAAAATATGCATGTGGAACCCAGAGTATGATCAACAGTGTGAACGGGAGACGTGTTCAAATATGTCTCAGTTTTCGTACCCTGGTACTCGGGTGCAACATTCCAGACGCTTTACTAACACTCTCTCCACTTGGAGAGTCAGCGCCTTTAACCTCCTGTTTGGCCCAGTTTGCAATTTCTGCGGAAGATGAACAGGAATAGGGAGAACCAATGAGAAACTAGCTGGAGGTGTCTGAACGGGCAAATTTAACTCTCATTTCCCACCAGGAAGAGGAAATAACCAAAGGTTCAGCGTGCTATGCCAGAACCAGATTAGGGCCTGAAGCCATCCTGTGGTGTTGCGGCCAGCTCACAAGAAAGCGAGTTGAAGAAAGGAGCTCAGGGGCACTGTAATTCACAAACCTGCAGAGTTATAAATGACAGCTATCGTCCAAAAATATACTGAAGTAAGGCTGCCAAGAGGACTTGAAAGCGGGGCAGAATTGCAGGAAACCGATTTCAGGAGGTAGACTGGAATTGCATTGAAAGCATAGGAAAAGAGGCAGAACGTCCACAATGATGCACTTGGCCAAAAAGGGCGTATGCGTTTTTTCCTGAATATATTCAGGAAAAAACGCATACGCCCTTTTTGGCCAACCAAGCAAGCTTGCAAAGGAAATCTGCACTACAATGAAGTCTCACTTCCCCCCGGTCAAAAGGGCCATCTGAAAAAAGTGTAAAATCCAGAAAGGCAGGACAGGCCATGGAGAACTGGGAGCCTTGTTATGCTGATGGGCGGGATGTAAATTGCCAACAGACACTCGGGAGAAGTGTATGGTGTTTCCTGAAACATCTAAAAAACAAAGCAACAGAGCCTAGGGCACTTCCACTTATGGCCCTATAGCTTAGGGAAATTAAAATCAAAACGACACAGCCACCCCAAAGTTTGGGACGCCTCTGTTTACAAGAACCTCGTTTACCGTACAAGTTCAATATCACAGAAAGTGAAAAATGGATAAAGAACTTGTGGTACTTACGTACAATGCAGTATCACTCAGCAGTGAAATCTATGTCATCAGGCCCGTAGCAGCACAATGAGTGGATTCAGTACGATGATTCTAACTGAAATAAGTCACACAGAAAAAGAAACATCATAAGATATCAGTAATACACGGAATGTAAACTTGGCTACACAGGAACTGAATTACAGAACAGAACAGGGACTCAAATTTAGAAAACCAACTTATGCTTGCTTAAGGGTAAAGGTGAGTTGGGGTGCTGCATAAAAGCAGAGATTGAAATGAGCACAGATAAAGTTCCTTAAGCCAAATATGGAATAGACAAGAGCTACTCCTTGCTCAACGAAATGGACTCAACACCGCATATTAAACGCCTAAGAATGTACCTGACTCTTAAGTATCTTAAAACCTGTGGATTGCTATGTCTCCGAAAGAGAATCAAGCATGTGTACAGGGACATAAACGCAGCAGTGATAGGATTGGAGAGGTTCGGTGAGCAAATGAAGACCCTTTGAAGTCATATTGCATGGTACCCATTACACGGGTCTCAACTCTCCAGGTTTAAGGTATTCTTCCTTCAGCTAAAATATGCATGTGGAACCCAGAGTATGATCAACAGTGTGAACGGGAGACGTGTTCATATATGTCTCAGTTTTCCTCCCCTGGTACTCGGGTGCAACATTCCAGACGCTTTACTAACACTCTCCCGACTTGGAGAGTCAGTCCCTTTAACCTCCTGTTTGGCCCAGTTTGCAATTTCTGCGGAAGATGAACAGGAATAGGGAGAACCAATGAGAAACTAGCTGGAGGTGTCTGGACGGGCAAATTTAACTCTCATTTCCCACCAGGAAGAGGAAATAACCAAAGGCTCAGCGTGCCATGCCGGAACCAGATTAGGGCCTGAAGCCATCCTGCGGTGTTGCGGCCAGCTCACAAGAAAGCGAGTTGAAGAAAGGAGCTCAGGGGCACTGTAATTCACAAACCTGCAGAGTTATAAATGACAGCTATCGTCCAAAAATATACTGAAGTAAGGCTGCCAAGAGGACTTGAAAGCGGGGCAGAATTGCAGGAAACCGATTTCAGGAGGTAGACTGGAATTGCATTGAAAGCATAGGAAAAGAGGCAGAACGTCCACAATGATGCACTTGGCCAAAAAGGGCGTATGCGTTTTTTCCTGACTCAGGAAAAAACGCATACGCCCTTTTTGGCCAACCAAGCAAACTTGCAAAGGAAATCTGCACTACAATGAAGTCTCACTTCCCCCCGGTCAAAAGGGCCATCGGAAAAAAGTGTAAAATCCAGAAAGGCAGGACAGGCCATGGAGAACTGGGAACCTTGGTATGCTGATGGGCGGGATGTAAATTGCCAACAGACACTCGGGAGAAGTGTATGGTGTTTCCTGAAACATCTAAAAAACAAAGCAACAGAGCCTAGGGCACTTCCACTTATGGCCCTATAGCTTAGGGAAATTAAAATCAGAATGACACAGCCACCCCAAAGTTTGGGACGCCTCTGTTTACAAGAACCTCGTTTACCGTACAAGTTCAATATCACAGAAAGTGAAAAATGGTAAAAGAACTTGTGGTACTTACGTACAATGCAGTATCAATCAGCAGTGAAATCTATGTCATCAGGCCCGTAGCAGCACAATGAGTGGATTCAGGTACGATGATTCTAACTGAAATAAGTCACACAGAAAAAGAAACATCATAAGATATGAGTAATACACGGAATGTAAACTTGGCTACACAGGAACTGAATTCCAATACAGAACAGGGTCTCACATTTAGAAAACCAACTTATGCTTGCTTAAGGGGAAAGGTGAGTTGGGGTGCTGCATAAAACCAGAGATTGAAATGAGCACAGATAAAGTTCCTTAAGCCAAATATGGAATAGACAAGAGCTACTCCTTGCTCAATGAAATGGACTCAACACCCCATATTAAACGCTTAAGAATGTACCTGACTAGTAAGTATCTTAAAACCTATGGATTGCTATGTCTCTATAAGAGAATCAAGCGTGTGTCCAGGGGCATAAACGCAGCAGTGATAGGATTGGAGAGGTTCGGTGAGCAAATGAAGACCCTTTGAAGTCATATTGCATGGTACCCATTCCACGGGTCTCAACTCTCCAGGTTTAAGGTATTCTTCCTTCAGCTGAAACTTGCATGTGGAACCCAGAGTATGATCAACCATGTGAACGGGAGAAGTGTTCAAATATGTCTCAGTTTTCCTCCCATGGTACTCGGGTGCAACATTCCAGATGCTTTACTAACACTCTCCCCACTTGGAGAGTCAGCGCCTTTAACCTCCTGTTTGGCCCAATTTGCAATTTCTGCGGAAGATGAACAGGAATAGGGAGAACCAATGAGAGACTAGCTGGAGGTGTCTGGACGGGCAAATTTAACTCTCATTTCCCACCAGGAAGAGGAAATAACCAAAGGCTCAGCGTGCCATGCCGGAACCAGATTAGGGCCTGAAGCCATCCTGCGGTGTTGCGGCCAGCTCACAAGAAAGCGAGTTGAAGAAAGGAGCTCAGGGGCACTGTAATTCACAACCTGCAGAGTTATAAATGACAGCTATCGTCCAAAAATATACTGAAGTAAGGCTGCCAAGAGGACTTGAAAGCGGGGCAGAATTGCAGGAAACCGATTTCAGGAGGTAGACTGGAATTGCATTGAAAGCATAGGAAAAGAGGCAGAACGTCCACAATGATGCACTTGGCCAAAAAGGGCGTATGCGTTTTTTCCTGAATATATTCAGGAAAAAACGCATACGCCCTTTTTGGCCAACCAAGCAAGCTTGCAAAGGAAATCTGCACTACAATGAAGTCTCACTTCCCCCCGGTCAAAAGGGCCATCGGAAAAAAGTGTAAAATCCAGAAAGGCAGGACAGGCCATGGAGAACTGGGAGCCTTGGTATGCTGATGGGCGGGATGTAAATTGCCAACAGACACTCAGGAGAAGTGTATGGTGTTTCCTGAAACATCTGAAAAACAAAGCAACAGAGCCTAGGGCACTTCCACTTATGGCCCTATAGCTTAGGGAAATTAAAATCAAAACGACACAGCCACCCCAAAGTTTGGGACGCCTCTGTTTACAAGAACCTCGTTTACCGTACAAGTTCAATATCACAGAAAGTGAAAAATGGATAAAGAACTTGTGGTACTTACGTACAATGCAGTATCACTCAGCAGTGAAATCTATGTCATCAGGCCCGTAGCAGCACAATGAGTGGATTCAGGTACGATGATTCTAACTGAAATAAGTCACACAGAAAAAGAAACATCATAAGATATCAGTAATACACGGAATGTAAACTTGGCTACACAGGAACTGAATTACAGAACAGAACAGGGTCTCAAATTTAGAAAACCAACTTATGCTTGTTTAAGGGTAAAGGTGAGTTGGGGTGCTGCAAAAAACCAGAGATTGAAATGAGCACAGATAAAGTTCCTTAAGCCAAATATGGAATAGACAAGAGCTACTCCTTGCTCAACGAAATGGACTCAACATCGCATATTAAACGCCTAAGAATGTACCTGACTCTTAAGTATCTTAAAACCTATGGATTGCTATGTCTCCGAAAGAGAATCAAGCATGTGTACAGGGATATAAACAAAGCAGTGATAGGATTGGAGAGGTTCGGTGAGCAAATGAAGACCCTTTGAAGTCATATTGCATGGTACCCATTCCACGGGTTTCAACTACCCAGGTTTAAGGTATTCCTCCTTCAGCTAAAACATGCATGTGGAACCTAGAGTATGATCAACCATGTGATCGGGAGACGTGTTCAAATATGTCTCAGTTTTCGTACCCTGGTACTCGGGTGCAACATTCCAGACGCTTTACTAACACTCTCCCGACTTGGAGAGTCAGTCCCTTTAACCTCCTGTTTGGCCCAGTTTGCAATTTCTGCGGAAGATGAACAGGAAGAGCGAGAACCAATGAGAGACTAGCTGGAGGTGTCTGCACGGGCAAATTTAACTCTCATTTCCCACCAGGAAGAGGAAATAACCAAAGGCTCAGCGTGCCGTGCCGGAACCAGATTAGGGCCTGAAGCCATCCTGCGGTGTTGCGGCCAGCTCACAAGATAACGAGTTGAAGAAAGGAGCTCAGGGGCACTGTAATTCACAAACCTGCAGAGTTATAAATGACAACTATCGTCCAAAAATATACTGAAGTAAGGCTGCCAAGAGGACTTGAAAGCGGGGCAGAATTGCAGGAAACCGATTTCAGGAGGTAGACTGGAATTGCATTGAAAGCATAGGAAAAGAGGCAGAACGTCCACAATGATGCACTTGGCCAAAAAGGGCGTATGCGTTTTTTCCTGAATATATTCAGGAAAAAACGCATACGCCCTTTTTGGCCAACCAAGCAAGCTTGCAAAGGAAATCTGCACTACAATGAAGTCTCACTTCCCCCCGGTCAAAAGGGCCATCTGAAAAAAGTGTAAAATCCAGAAAGGCAGGACAGGCCATGGAGAACTGGGAGCCTTGTTATACTGATGGGCGGGATGTACATTGCCAACAGACACTCGGGAGAAGTGTATGGTGTTTCCTGAAACGTCTAAAAAACAAAGCAACAGAGCCTAGGGCACTTCCACTTATGGTCCTATAGCTTAGGGAAATTAAAATCAAAAAGATACAGCCACCCCAATGTTTGGGACGCCTCTGTTTACAAGAACCTCGTTTACCGTACAAGTTCAATATCACAGAAAGTGAAAAATGGATAAAGAACTTGTGGTACTTACGTACAATGCAGTATCACTCAGCAGTGAAATCTATGTCATCAGGCCCGTAGCAGCACAATGAGTGGATTCAGGTACGATGATTCTAACTGAAATAAGTCACACAGAAAAAGAAACATCATAAGATATCAGTAATACACGGAATGTAAACTTGGCTACACAGGAACTGAATTACAGAACAGAACAGGTTCTCAAATTTAGAAAACCAACTTATGCTTGTTTAAGGGTAAAGGTGAGTTGGGGTGCTGCAAAAAACCAGAGATTGAAATGAGCACAGATAAAGTTCCTTAAGCCAAATATGGAATAGACAAGAGCTACTCCTTGCTCAACGAAATGGACTCAACACCGCATATTAAACGCCTAAGAATGTACCTGACTCTTAAGTATCTTAAAACCTATGGATTGCTATGTCTCTGAAAGAGAATCAAGCATGTGTACAGGGACATAAACGCAGCAGTGATAGGATTGGAGAGGTTCGGTGAGCAAATGAAGACCCTTTGAAGTCATATTGCATGGTACCCATTCCACGGGTCTCAACTCTCCAGGTTTAAGGTATTCTTCCTTCAGCTAAAACATGCATGTGGAACCCAGAGTATGATCAATCGTGTGAACGGGAGACGTGTTCAAATATGTCTCAGTTTTCCTCCCCTGGTACTCGGTTGCAACATTCCAGACGCTTTACTAACACTCTCCCCACTTGGAGAGTCAGCGCCTTTAACCTCCTGTTTGGCCCAGTTTGCAATTTCTGCGGAAGATGAACAGGAATAGCGAGAACCAATGAGAGACTAGCTGGAGGTGTCTGGACGGGCAAATTTAACTCTCATTTCCCAACAGGAAGAGGAAATAACCAAAGGCTCAGCGTGCCGTGCCGGAACCAGAATAGGGCCTGAAGCCATCCTGCGGTGTTGCGGCCAGCTCACAAGAAAGCAAGTTGAAGAAAGGAGCTCAGGGGCACTGTAATTCACAAACCTGCAGAGTTATAAATGACAGCTATCGTCCAAAAATATACTGAAGTAAGGCTGCCAAGAGGACTCGAAAGTGGGGCAGAATTGCAGGAAACCGATTTCAGGAGGTAGACTGGAATTGCATTGAAAGCATAGGAAAAGAGGCAGAACATCCACAATGATGCACTTGGCCAAAAAGGGCGTATGCGTTTTTTCCTGAATATATTCAGGAAAAAACGCATACGCCCTTTTTGGCCAACCAAGCAAACTTGCAAAGGAAATCTGCACTACAATGAAGTCTCACTTCCCCCCGGTCAAAAGGGCCATCTGAAAAAGGTGTAAAATCCAGAAAGGCAGGACAGGCCATGGAGAACTGGGAGCCTTGTTATGCTGATGGGCGGGATGTAAATTGCCAACAGACACTTGGGAGAAGTGTATGGTGTTTCCTGAAACATCTAAGAAACAAAGCAACAGAGCCTAGGGCACTTTCACTTATGGTCCTATAGCTTAGGGAAATTAAAATCAAAAAGACACAGCTACCCCAAAGTTTGGGACGCCTCTGTTTACAAGAACCTCGTTTACCGTACAAGTTCAATATCACAGAAAGTGAAAAATGGATAAAGAACTTGTGGTACTTACGTACAATGCAGTATCACTCAGCAATGAAATCTATGTCATCAGGCCCCTAGCAGCATAATGAGTGGATTCAGGTATGATGATTCTAACTGAAATAAGTCACACAGAAAAAGAAACATCATAAGATATCACTAATACACGGAATGTAAACTTGGCTACACAGGAACTGAATTCCAAAACACAACAGGGTCTCAAATTTAGAAAACCAACTTATGCTTGCTTAAGGGGAAAGGTGAGTTGGGGTGCTGCATAAAACCAGAGATTGAAATGAGCACAGATAAAGTTCCTTAAGCCAAATATGGAATAGACAAGAGCTACTCCTTGCTCAATGAAATGGACTCAACACCCCATATTAAACGCCTAAGAATGTACCTGACTCTTAAGTATCTTAAAACCTATGGATTGCTATGTCTCCGAAAGAGAATCAATCATGTGTACAGGGACATAAACGCAGCAGTGATAGGATTGGAGAGGTTCGGTGAGCAAATGAAGACCCTTTGAAGTCATATTGCATGGTACCCATTCCACGGGTCTCAACTCTCCAGGTTTAAGGTATTCTTCCTTCAGCTAAAACATGCATGTGGAACCCAGAGTATGATCAATCGTGTGAACGGGAGACGTGTTCAAATATGTCTCAGTTTTCCTCCCCTGGTACTCGGGTGCAACATTCCAGACGCTTTACTAACACTCTCCCCACTTGGAGAGTCAGCGCCTTTAACCTCCTGTTTGGCCCAGTTTGCAATTTCTGCGGAAGATGAACAGGAATAGCGAGAACCAATGAGAGACTAGCTGGAGGTGTCTGGACGGGCAAATTTAACTCTCATTTCCCACCAGGAAGAGGAAATAACCAAAGGCTCAGCGTGCCGTGCCGGAACCAGAATAGGGCCTGAAGCCATCCTGCGGTGTTGCGGCAAGCTCACAAGAAAGCAAGTTGAAGAAAGGAGCTCAGGGGCACTGTAATTCACAAACCTGCAGAGTTATAAATGACAGCTATCGTCCAAAAATATACTGAAGTAAGGCTGCCAAGAGGACTTGAAAGCGGGGCAGAATTGCAGGAAACCGATTTCAGGAGGTAGACTGGAATTGCATTGAAAGCATAGGAAAAGAGGCAGAACGTCCACAATGATGCACTTGGCCAAAAAGGGCGTATGCGTTTTTTCCTGAATATATTCAGGAATAAACGCATACGCCCTTTTTGGCCAACCAAGCAAACTTGCAAAGGAAATCTGCACTACAATGAAGTCTCACTTCCCCCCGGTCAAAAGGGCCATCTGAAAAAGGTGTAAAATCCAGAAAGGCAGGACAGGCCATGGAGAACTGGGAGCCTTGTTATGCTGATGGGCGGGATGTAAATTGCCAACAGACACTTGGGAGAAGTGTATGGTGTTTCCTGAAACATCTAAGAAACAAAGCAACAGAGCCTAGGGCACTTTCACTTATGGTCCTATAGCTTAGGGAAATTAAAATCAAAAAGACACAGCTACCCCAAAGTTTGGGACGCCTCTGTTTACAAGAACCTCGTTTACCGTACAAGTTCAATATCACAGAAAGTGAAAAATGGATAAAGAACTTGTGGTACTTACGTACAATGCAGTATCACTCAGCAATGAAATCTATGTCATCAGGCCCCTAGCAGCATAATGAGTGGATTCAGGTATGATGATTCTAACTGAAATAAGTCACACAGAAAAAGAAACATCATAAGATATCACTAATACACGGAATGTAAACTTGGCTACACAGGAACTGAATTCCAAAACACAACAGGGTCTCAAATTTAGAAAACCAACTTATGCTTGCTTAAGGGGAAAGGTGAGTTGGGGTGCTGCATAAAACCAGAGATTGAAATGAGCACAGATAAAGTTCCTTAAGCCAAATATGGAATAGACAAGAGCTACTCCTTGCTCAACGAAATGGACTCAACACCCCATATTAAACGCCTAAGAATGTACCTTACTAGTAAGTATCTTAAAACCTATGGATTGCTATGTCTCCAAAAGAGAATCAAGCGTGTGTACAGGGGCAGAAACGCAGCAGTGATAGGATTGGAGAGGTTCGGTGAGCAAATGAAGACCCTTTGAAGTCATATTGCATGGTACCCATTCCACGGGTTTCAACTACCCACGTTTAAGGTATTCTTCCTTCAGCTAAAACATGCATGTGGATCCCAGAGTATGATCAACCGTGTGATCGGGAGACCTCTTCAAATATGTCTCAGTTTTCGTACCCTGGTACACGGGTGCAACATTCCAGACGCTTTACTAACACTCTCCCGACTTGGAGAGTCAGTCCCTTTAACCTCCTGTTTGGCCCAGTTTGCAATTTCTGCGGAAGATGAACAGGAATAGCGAGAACCAATGAGAGACTAGCTGGAGGTCTCTGGACGGGGAAATTTAACTCTCATTTCCCACCAGGAAGAGGAATTAACCAAAGGCTCGGCGTGCCGTGCCGGAACCAGATTAGGGCCTGAAGCCATCCTGCGGTGTTGCGGCCAGCTCACAAGAAAGCGAGTTGAAGAAAGGAGCTCAGGGGCACTGTAATTCACAAACCTGCAGAGTTATAAATGACAATTATCGTCCAAAAATATACTGAAGTAAGGCTGCCAAGAGGACTTGAAAGCGGGGCAGAATTGCAGGAAACCGATTTCAGGAGGTACACTGGAATTGCATTGAAAGCATAGGAAAAGAGGCAGAACGTTCACAATGATGCACTTGGCCAAAAAGGACGTATGCGTTTTTTCCTGAATATATTCAGGAAAAAACGCATACGCCCTTTTTGGCCAACCAAGCAAACTTGCAAAGGAAATCTGCACTACAATGAAGTCTCACTTCCCCCCGGTCAAAAGGGCCATCTGAAAAAAGTGTAAAATCCAGAAAGGCAGGACAGGCCATGGAGAACTGGGAGCCTTGTTATGCTGATGGGCGGGATGTAAATTGCCAACAGACACTCGGGAGAAGTGTATGGTGTTTCCTGAAACATCTGAAAAACAAAGCAACAGAGCCTAGGGCACTTCCACTTATGGCCCTATAGCTTAGGGAAATTAAAATCAAAACGACACAGCCACCCCAAAGTTTGGGACGACTCTGTTTACAAGAACCTCGTTTACCGTACAAGTTCAATATCACAGAAAGTGAAAAATGGATAAAGAACTTGTGGTACTTACGTACAATGCAGTATCACTCAGCAGTGAAATCTCTGTCATCAGGCCCGTAGCAGCACAATTTGTGGATTCAGGTACGATGATTCTAACTGAAATAAGTCACACAGAAAAAGAAACATCATAAGATATCAGTAATACACGGAATGTAAACTTGGCTACACAGGAACTGAATTACAGAACAGAACAGGGTCTCAAATTTAGAAAACCAACTTATGCTTGTTTAAGGGTAAAGGTGAGTTGGGGTGCTGCATAAAACCAGAGATTGAAATGAGCACAGATAAAGTTCCTTAAGCCAAATATGGAATAGACAAGAGCTACTCCTTGCTCAACGAAATGGACTCAACACCGCATATTAAACGCCTAAGAATGTACCTGACTCTTAAGTATCTTAAAACCTATGGATTGCTATGTCTCCGAAAGAGAATCAAGCATGTGTACAGGGACATAAACGCAGCAGTGATAGGATTGGAGAGGTTCGGTGAGCAAATGAAGACCCTTTGAAGTCATATTGCATGGTACCCATTCCACGGGTTTCAACTACCCAGGTTTAAGGTATTCTTCCTTCAGCTAAAACATGCATGTGGAACCTAGAGTATGATCAACCATGTGATCGGGAGACGTGTTCAAATATGTCTCAGTTTTCGTACCCTGGTACTCGGGTGCAACATTCCAGATGCTTTACTAACACTCTCCCGATTTGGAGAGTCAGTCCCTTTAACCTCCTGTTTGGCCCAGTTTGCAATTTCTGCGGAAGATGAACAGGAATAGCGAGAACCAATGAGAGACTAGCTGGAGGTGTCTGGACGGGCAAATTTAACTCTCATTTCCCACCAGGAAGAGGAAATAACCAAAGGCTCAGCGTGCCGTGCCGGAACAAGATTAGGGCCTGAAGCCATCCTGCGGTGTTGAGGCCAGGTCACATGAAAGCGAGTTGAAGAAAGGGGCTCAGGGGCACTGTAATTGACAAACCTGCAGAGTTATAAATGACAGCTATCGTCCAAAAATATACTGAAGTAAGGCTGCCAAGAGGACTTGAAAGCGGGGCAGAATTGCAGGAAACCGATTTCAGGAGGTAGACTGGAATTGCATTGAAAGCATAGGAAAAGAGGCAGAACGTCCACAATGATGCACTTGGCCGAAAAGGGCGTACGCGTTTTTTCCTGAATATATTCAGGAAGAAACGCATACGCCCTTTTTGGCCAACCAAGCAAACTTGCAAAGGAAATCTGCACTACAATGAAGTCTCACTTCCCCCCGGTCAAAAGGGCCATCTGAAAAAAGTGTAAAATGCAGAAAGGCAGGACAGGCCATGGAGAACTGGGAGCCTTGTTATGCTGATGGGCGGGATGTAAATTGCCAACAGACACTCGGGAGAAGTGTATGGTGTTTCCTGAAACATTTAAAAAACAAAGCAACAGAGCCTAGGGCACTTCCACTTATGGTCCTATAGCTTAGGGAAATTAAAATCAAAAAGATACAGCCACCCCAATGTTTGGGACGCCTCTGTTTACAAGAACCTCGTTTACCGTACAAGTTCAATATCACAGAAAGTGAAAAATGGATAAAGAACTTGTGGTACTTACGTACAATGCAGTATCACTCAGCAGTGAAATCTATGTCATCAGGCCCGTAGCAGCACAATGAGTGGATTCAGGTACGATGATTCTAACTGAAATAAGTCACACAGAAAAAGAAACATCATAAGATATCACTAATACACGGAATGTAAACTTGGCTACACAGGAACTGAATTCCAAAACACAACAGGGTCTCAAATTTAGAAAACCAACTTATGCTTGCTTAAGGGGAAAGGTGAGTTGGGGTGCTGCATAAAACCAGAGATTGAAATGAGCACAGATAAAGTTCCTTAAGCCAAATATGGAATAGACAAGAGCTACTCCTTGCTCAATGAAATGGACTCAACACCCCATATTAAACGCCTAAGAATGTACCTGACTCTTAAGTATCTTAAAACCTATGGATTGCTATGTCTCCGAAAGAGAATCAATCATGTGTACAGGGACATAAACGCAGCAGTGATAGGATTGGAGAGGTTCGGTGAGCAAATGAAGACCCTTTGAAGTCATATTGCATGGTACCCATTCCACGGGTCTCAACTCTCCAGGTTTAAGGTATTCTTCCTTCAGCTAAAACATGCATGTGGAACCCAGAGTATGATCAATCGTGTGAACGGGAGACGTGTTCAAATATGTCTCAGTTTTCCTCCCCTGGTACTCGGGTGCAACATTCCAGACGCTTTACTAACACTCTCCCCACTTGGAGAGTCAGCGCCTTTAACCTCCTGTTTGGCCCAGTTTGCAATTTCTGCGGAAGATGAACAGGAATAGCGAGAACCAATGAGAGACTAGCTGGAGGTGTCTGGACGGGCAAATTTAACTCTCATTTCCCACCAGGAAGAGGAAATAACCAAAGGCTCAGCGTGCCGTGCCGGAACCAGAATAGGGCCTGAAGCCATCCTGCGGTGTTGCGGCAAGCTCACAAGAAAGCAAGTTGAAGAAAGGAGCTCAGGGGCACTGTAATTCACAAACCTGCAGAGTTATAAATGACAGCTATCGTCCAAAAATATACTGAAGTAAGGCTGCCAAGAGGACTTGAAAGCGGGGCAGAATTGCAGGAAACCGATTTCAGGAGGTAGACTGGAATTGCATTGAAAGCATAGGAAAAGAGGCAGAACGTCCACAATGATGCACTTGGCCAAAAAGGGCGTATGCGTTTTTTCCTGAATATATTCAGGAATAAACGCATACGCCCTTTTTGGCCAACCAAGCAAACTTGCAAAGGAAATCTGCACTACAATGAAGTCTCACTTCCCCCCGGTCAAAAGGGCCATCTGAAAAAGGTGTAAAATCCAGAAAGGCAGGACAGGCCATGGAGAACTGGGAGCCTTGTTATGCTGATGGGCGGGATGTAAATTGCCAACAGACACTTGGGAGAAGTGTATGGTGTTTCCTGAAACAT
The DNA here is from genome assembly GCF_963455315.2 of Globicephala melas. Lineage (NCBI taxonomy): Eukaryota > Metazoa > Chordata > Mammalia > Artiodactyla > Delphinidae > Globicephala > Globicephala melas. Next base: position 807,910 of record NW_027207286.1, read on the forward strand.
CTAAGAAACAAAGCAACAGAGCCTAGGGCACTTTCACTTATGGTCCTATAGCTTAGGGAAATTAAAATCAAAAAGACACAGCTACCCCAAAGTTTGGGACGCCTCTGTTTACAAGAACCTCGTTTACCGTACAAGTTCAATATCACAGAAAGTGAAAAATGGATAAAGAACTTGTGGTACTTACGTACAATGCAGTATCACTCAGCAATGAAATCTATGTCATCAGGCCCCTAGCAGCATAATGAGTGGATTCAGGTATGATGATTCTAACTGAAATAAGTCACACAGAAAAAGAAACATCATAAGATATCACTAATACACGGAATGTAAACTTGGCTACACAGGAACTGAATTCCAAAACACAACAGGGTCTCAAATTTAGAAAACCAACTTATGCTTGCTTAAGGGGAAAGGTGAGTTGGGGTGCTGCATAAAACCAGAGATTGAAATGAGCACAGATAAAGTTCCTTAAGCCAAATATGGAATAGACAAGAGCTACTCCTTGCTCAACGAAATGGACTCAACACCCCATATTAAACGCCTAAGAATGTACCTTACTAGTAAGTATCTTAAAACCTATGGATTGCTATGTCTCCAAAAGAGAATCAAGCGTGTGTACAGGGGCAGAAACGCAGCAGTGATAGGATTGGAGAGGTTCGGTGAGCAAATGAAGACCCTTTGAAGTCATATTGCATGGTACCCATTCCACGGGTTTCAACTACCCACGTTTAAGGTATTCTTCCTTCAGCTAAAACATGCATGTGGATCCCAGAGTATGATCAACCGTGTGATCGGGAGACCTCTTCAAATATGTCTCAGTTTTCGTACCCTGGTACACGGGTGCAACATTCCAGACGCTTTACTAACACTCTCCCGACTTGGAGAGTCAGTCCCTTTAACCTCCTGTTTGGCCCAGTTTGCAATTTCTGCGGAAGATGAACAGGAATAGCGAGAACCAATGAGAGACTAGCTGGAGGTCTCTGGACGGGGAAATTTAACTCTCATTTCCCACCAGGAAGAGGAATTAACCAAAGGCTCGGCGTGCCGTGCCGGAACCAGATTAGGGCCTGAAGCCATCCTGCGGTGTTGCGGCCAGCTCACAAGAAAGCGAGTTGAAGAAAGGAGCTCAGGGGCACTGTAATTCACAAACCTGCAGAGTTATAAATGACAATTATCGTCCAAAAATATACTGAAGTAAGGCTGCCAAGAGGACTTGAAAGCGGGGCAGAATTGCAGGAAACCGATTTCAGGAGGTACACTGGAATTGCATTGAAAGCATAGGAAAAGAGGCAGAACGTTCACAATGATGCACTTGGCCAAAAAGGACGTATGCGTTTTTTCCTGAATATATTCAGGAAAAAACGCATACGCCCTTTTTGGCCAACCAAGCAAACTTGCAAAGGAAATCTGCACTACAATGAAGTCTCACTTCCCCCCGGTCAAAAGGGCCATCTGAAAAAAGTGTAAAATCCAGAAAGGCAGGACAGGCCATGGAGAACTGGGAGCCTTGTTATGCTGATGGGCGGGATGTAAATTGCCAACAGACACTCGGGAGAAGTGTATGGTGTTTCCTGAAACATCTGAAAAACAAAGCAACAGAGCCTAGGGCACTTCCACTTATGGCCCTATAGCTTAGGGAAATTAAAATCAAAACGACACAGCCACCCCAAAGTTTGGGACGACTCTGTTTACAAGAACCTCGTTTACCGTACAAGTTCAATATCACAGAAAGTGAAAAATGGATAAAGAACTTGTGGTACTTACGTACAATGCAGTATCACTCAGCAGTGAAATCTCTGTCATCAGGCCCGTAGCAGCACAATTTGTGGATTCAGGTACGATGATTCTAACTGAAATAAGTCACACAGAAAAAGAAACATCATAAGATATCAGTAATACACGGAATGTAAACTTGGCTACACAGGAACTGAATTACAGAACAGAACAGGGTCTCAAATTTAGAAAACCAACTTATGCTTGTTTAAGGGTAAAGGTGAGTTGGGGTGCTGCATAAAACCAGAGATTGAAATGAGCACAGATAAAGTTCCTTAAGCCAAATATGGAATAGACAAGAGCTACTCCTTGCTCAACGAAATGGACTCAACACCGCATATTAAACGCCTAAGAATGTACCTGACTCTTAAGTATCTTAAAACCTATGGATTGCTATGTCTCCGAAAGAGAATCAAGCATGTGTACAGGGACATAAACGCAGCAGTGATAGGATTGGAGAGGTTCGGTGAGCAAATGAAGACCCTTTGAAGTCATATTGCATGGTACCCATTCCACGGGTTTCAACTACCCAGGTTTAAGGTATTCTTCCTTCAGCTAAAACATGCATGTGGAACCTAGAGTATGATCAACCATGTGATCGGGAGACGTGTTCAAATATGTCTCAGTTTTCGTACCCTGGTACTCGGGTGCAACATTCCAGATGCTTTACTAACACTCTCCCGACTTGGAGAGTCAGTCCCTTTAACCTCCTGTTTGGCCCAGTTTGCAATTTCTGCGGAAGATGAACAGGAATAGCGAGAACCAATGAGAGACTAGCTGGAGGTGTCTGGACGGGCAAATTTAACTCTCATTTCCCACCAGGAAGAGGAAATAACCAAAGGCTCAGCGTGCCGTGCCGGAACAAGATTAGGGCCTGAAGCCATCCTGCGGTGTTGAGGCCAGGTCACATGAAAGCGAGTTGAAGAAAGGGGCTCAGGGGCACTGTAATTGACAAACCTGCAGAGTTATAAATGACAGCTATCGTCCAAAAATATACTGAAGTAAGGCTGCCAAGAGGACTTGAAAGCGGGGCAGAATTGCAGGAAACCGATTTCAGGAGGTAGACTGGAATTGCATTGAAAGCATAGGAAAAGAGGCAGAACGTCCACAATGATGCACTTGGCCGAAAAGGGCGTACGCGTTTTTTCCTGAATATATTCAGGAAGAAACGCATACGCCCTTTTTGGCCAACCAAGCAAACTTGCAAAGGAAATCTGCACTACAATGAAGTCTCACTTCCCCCCGGTCAAAAGGGCCATCTGAAAAAAGTGTAAAATGCAGAAAGGCAGGACAGGCCATGGAGAACTGGGAGCCTTGTTATGCTGATGGGCGGGATGTAAATTGCCAACAGACACTCGGGAGAAGTGTATGGTGTTTCCTGAAACATTTAAAAAACAAAGCAACAGAGCCTAGGGCACTTCCACTTATGGTCCTATAGCTTAGGGAAATTAAAATCAAAAAGATACAGCCACCCCAATGTTTGGGACGCCTCTGTTTACAAGAACCTCGTTTACCGTACAAGTTCAATATCACAGAAAGTGAAAAATGGATAAAGAACTTGTGGTACTTACGTACAATGCAGTATCACTCAGCAGTGAAATCTATGTCATCAGGCCCGTAGCAGCACAATGAGTGGATTCAGGTACGATGATTCTAACTGAAATAAGTCACACAGAAAAAGAAACATCATAAGATATCAGTAATACACGGAATGTAAACTTGGCTACACAGGAACTGAATTACAGAACAGAACAGGGTCTCAAATTTAGAAAACCAACTTATGCTTGTTTAAGGGTAAAGGTGAGTTGGGGTGCTGCAAAAAACCAGAGATTGAAATGAGCACAGATAAAGTTCCTTAAGCCAAATATGGAATAGACAAGAGCTACTCCTTGCTCAACGAAATGGACTCAACACCGCATATTAAACGCCTAAGAATGTACCTGACTCTTAAGTATCTTAAAACCTATGGATTGCTATGTCTCCGAAAGAGAATCAAGCATGTGTACAGGGATATAAACAAAGCAGTGATAGGATTGGAGAGGTTCGGTGAGCAAATGAAGACCCTTTGAAGTCATATTGCATGGTACCCATTCCACGGGTTTCAACTACCCAGGTTTAAGGTATTCCTCCTTCAGCTAAAACATGCATGTGGAACCTAGAGTATGATCAACCATGTGATCGGGAGACGTGTTCAAATATGTCTCAGTTTTCGTACCCTGGTACTCGGGTGCAACATTCCAGACGCTTTACTAACACTCTCCCGACTTGGAGAGTCAGTCCCTTTAACCTCCTGTTTGGCCCAGTTTGCAATTTCTGCGGAAGATGAACAGGAATAGCGAGAACCAATGAGAGACTAGCTGGAGGTGTCTGCACGGGCAAATTTAACTCTCATTTCCCACCAGGAAGAGGAAATAACCAAAGGCTCAGCGTGCCGTGCTGGAACCAGATTAGGGCCTGAAGCCATCCTGCGGTGTTGCGGCCAGCTCACAAGAAAACGAGTTGAAGAAAGGAGCTCAGGGGCACTGTAATTCACAAACCTGCAGAGTTATAAATGACAACTATCGTCCAAAAATATACTGAAGTAAGGCTGCCAAGAGGACTTGAAAGCGGGGCAGAATTGCAGGAAACCGATTTCAGGAGGTAGACTGGAATTGCATTGAAAGCATAGGAAAAGAGGCAGAACGTCCACAATGATGCACTTGGCCAAAAAGGGCGTATGCGTTTTTTCCTGAATATATTCAGGAAAAAACGCATACGCCCTTTTTGGCCAACCAAGCAAGCTTGCAAAGGAAATCTGCACTACAATGAAGTCTCACTTCCCCCCGGTCAAAAGGGCCCTCTGAAAAAATTGTAAAATCCAGAAACGCAGAACAGGCCATGGAGAACTGCGAGCCTTGTTATGCTGATGGGCGGGATGTAAATTGCCAACAGACACTCGGGAGAAGTGTATGGTGTTTCCTGAAACATCTAAAAAACAAAGCAACAGAGCCTAGGGCACTTCCACTTATGGTCCTATAGCTTAGGGAAATTAAAATCAAAAAGACACAGTCACCCCAAAGTTTGGGACGCCTCTGTTTACAAGAACCTCGTTTACCGTACAAGTTCAACATCGCAGAAAGTGAAAAATGGATAAAGAATTTGTGGTATTTACTTACAAAGCAATATCACTCAGCAATGAAATCTATGTCATCAGGCCCTTAGCAGCACAATGAGTGGATTCAGGTATGATGATTCAAACTGAAATAAGTCACACAGAAAAAAAACATCATAAGATATCACTAATACACGGAATGTAAACTTGGCTACACAGGAACTGAATTCCAAAACAGAACAGCGTCTCAAATTTAGAAAACCAAATTATGCTTGCTTAAGGGGAAAGGTGAGTTGGGGTGCTGCATAAAACCAGAGATTGAAATGAGCACAGATAAAGTTCCTTAAGCCAAATATGGAATAGACAAGAGCTACTCCTTGCTCAACGAAATGGACTCAACACCCCATATTAAACGCCTAAGAATGTACCTGTTTCTTAAGTATCTTAAAACCTATGGATTGCTATGTCTCCGAAAGAGAATCAAGCATGTGTACAGGGACATAAACGCAGCAGTGATAGGATTGGAGAGGTTCGGTGAGCAAATGAAGACCCTTTGAAGTCATACTGCATGGTACCCATTCCACGGGTTTCAACTACCCAGGTTTAAGGTATTCTTCCTTCAGCTAAAACATGCATGTGGAACCTAGAGTATGATCAACCATGTGATCGGGAGACGTGTTCAAATATGTCTCAGTTTTCGTACCCTGGTACTCGGGTGCAACATTCCAGACGCTTTACTAACACTCTCCCGACTTGGAGAGTCAGTCCCTTTAACCTCCTGTTTGGCCCAGTTTGCAATTTCTGCGGAAGATGAACAGGAATAGCGAGAACCAATGAGAGACTAGCTGGAGGTGTCTGGACGGGCAAATTTAACTCTCATTTCCCACCAGGAAGAGGAAATAACCAAAGGCTCAGCGTGCCGTGCCGGAACCAGATTAGGGCCTGAAGCCATCCTGCGGTGTTGCGGCCAGCTCACAAGAAAACGAGTTGAAGAAAGGAGCTCAGGGGCACTGTAATTCACAAACCTGCAGAGTTATAAATGACAACTATCGTCCAAAAATATACTGAAGTAAGGCTACCAAGAGGACTTGAAAGCGGAGCAGAATTGCAGGAAACCGCTTTCAGGAGGTAGACTGGAATTGCATTGAAAGCATAGGAAAAGAGGCAGAACGTCCACAATGATGCACTTGGCCAAAAAGGGCGTATGCGTTTTTTCCTGAATATATTCAGGAAAAAACGCATACGCCCTTTTTGGCCAACCAAGCAAGCTTGCAAAGGAAATCTGCACTACAATGAAGTCTCACTTCCCCCCGGTCAAAAGGGTCATCTGAAAAAAGTGTAAAATCCAGAAAGGCAGGACAGGCCATGGAGAACTGGGAGCCTTGTTATGCTGATGGGCGGGATGTAAATTGCCAACAGACACTCGGGAGAAGTGTATGGTGTTTCCTGAAACATCTAAAAAACAAAGCAACAGAGCCTAGGGCACTTCCACTTATGGTCCTATAGCTTAGGGAAATTAAAATCAAAAAGATACAGCCACCCCAATGTTTGGGACGCCTCTGTTTACAAGAACCTCATTTACCGTACAAGTTCAATATCACAGAAAGTGAAAAATGGATAAAGAACTTGTGGTACTTACGTACAATGCAGTATCACTCAGCAGTGAAATCTATGTCATCAGGCCCGTAGAAGCACATTGAGTGGATTCAGGTACGATGATGCTAACTGAAATAAGTCACACAGAAAAAGAAACATCATAAGATATCAGTAATACACGGAATGTAAACTTGGCTACACAGGAACTGAATTACAGAACAGAACAGGGTCTCAAATTTAGAAAACCAACTTATGCTTGTTTAAGGGTAAAGGTGAGTTGGGATGCTGCATAAAACCAGAGATTGAAATGAGCACAGATAAAGTTCCTTAAGCCAAATATGGAATAGACAAGAGCTACTCCTTGCTCAACGAAATGGACTCAACACCGCATATTAAACGCCTAAGAATGTACCTGACACTTAAGTATCTTAAAACCTATGGATTGCTATGTCTCCGAAAGAGAATCAAGCATGTGTACAGGGACATAAACGCAGCAGTGATAGGATTGGAGAGGTTCGGTGAGCAAATGAAGACGCTTTGAAGTCATATTGCATGGTACCCATTCCACGGGTTTCAACTACCCAGTTTTAAGGTATTCTTCCTTCAGCTAAAACATGCATGTGGAACCTAGAGTATGATCAACCATGTGATCGGGAGACGTGTTCAAATATGTCTCAGTTTTCGTACCCTGGTACTCGGGTGCAACATTCCAGACGCTTTACTAACACTCTCCCGACTTGGAGAGTCAGTCCCTTTAACCTCCTGTTTGGCCCAGTTTGCAATTTCTGCGGAAGATGAACAGGAATAGCGAGAACCAATGAGAGACTAGCTGGAGGTGTCTGGACGGGCAAATTTAACTCTCATTTCCCACCAGGAAGAGGAAATAACCAAAGGCTCAGCGTGCCGTGCCGGAACCAGATTAGGGCCTGAAGCCATCCTGCGGTGTTGCGGCCAGCTCACAAGAAAGCGAGTTGAAGAAAGGAGCTCAGGGGCACTGTAATTCACAAACCTGCAGAGTTATAAATGACAGCTATCGTCCAAAAATATACTGAAGTAAGGCTGCCAAGAGGACTTGAAAGCGGGGCAGAATTGCAGGAAACCGATTTCAGGAGGTAGACTGGAATTGCATTGAAAGCATAGGAAAAGAGGCAGAACGTCCACAATGATGCACTTGGCCAAAAAGGGCGTATGCGTTTTTTCCTGAATATATTCAGGAAAAAACGCATACGCCCTTTTTGGCCAACCAAGCAAACTTGCAAAGGAAATCTGCACTACAATGAAGTCTCACTTCCCCCCGGTCAAAAGGGCCATCTGAAAAAAGTGTAAAATCCAGAAAGGCAGGACAGGCCATGGAGAACTGGGAGCCTTGTTATGCTGATGGGCGGGATGTAAATTGCCAACAGCCACTCGGGAGAAGTGTATGGTGTTTCCTGAAACATCTAAGAAACAAAGCAACAGAGCCTAGGGCACTTTCACTTATGGTCCTATAGCTTAGGGAAATTAAAATCAAAAAGACACAGCCACCCCAAAATTTGGGACGCCTCTGTTTACAAGAACCTCGTTTACCGTACAAGTTCTCTATCACAGAAAGTGAAAAATGGATAAAGAACTTGTGGTACTTACGTACAATGCAGTATCACTCAGCAATGAAATCTATGTCATCAGGCCCGTAGCAGCATAATGAGTGGATTCAGGTACGATGATTCTAACTGAAATAAGTCACACAGAAAAAGAAACATCATAAGATATCACTAATACACGGAATGTAAACTTGGCTACACAGGAACTGAATTCCAAAACAGAACAGGGTCTCAAATTTAGAAAACCAACTTATGCTTGCTTAAGGGGAAAGGTGAGTTGGGGTGCTGCATAAAACCAGAGATTGAAATGAGCACAGATAAAGTTCCTTAAGCCAAATATGGAATAGACAAGAGCTACTCCTTGCTCAACGAAATGGACTCAACACCCCATATTAAACGCTTAAGAATGTACCTGACTAGTAAGTATCTTAAAACCTATGGATTGCTATGTCTCCATAAGAGAATCAAGCATGTGTACAGGGGCATAAACGCAGAAGTGATAGGATTGGAGAGGATCGGTGAGCAAATGAAGACCCTTTGAAGTCATATTGCATGGTACCCATTACACGGGTCTCAACTCTCCAGGTTTAAGGTATTCTTCCTTCAGCTAAAATATGCATGTGGAACCCAGAGTATGATCAACAGTGTGAACGGGAGACGTGTTCAAATATGTCTCAGTTTTCCTCCCCTGGTACTCGGGTGCAACATTCCAGACGCTTTACTAACACTCTCCCCACTTGGAGAGTCAGCGCCTTTAACCTCCTGTTTGGCCCAGTTTGCAATTTCTGCGGAAGATGAACAGGAATAGGGAGAACCAATGAGAAACTAGCTGGAGGTGTCTGGACGGGCAAATTTAACTCTCATTTCCAACCAGGAAGAGGAAATAACCAAAGGCTCAGCGTGCCATGCCGGAACCAGATTAGGGCCTGAAGCCATCCTGCGGTGTTGCGGCCAGCTCACAAGAAAGCGAGTTGAAGAAAGGAGCTCAGGGGCACTGTAATTCACAAACCTGCAGAGTTATAAATGACAGCTATCGTCCAAAAATATACTGAAGTAAGGCTGCCAAGAGGACTTGAAAGCGGGGCAGAATTGCAGGAAACTGATTTCAGGAGGTAGACTGGAATTGCATTGAAAGCATAGGAAAAGAGGCAGAACGTCCACAATGATGCACTTGGCCAAAAAGGGCGTATGCGTTTTTTCCTGAATATATTCAGGAAAAAACGCATACGCCCTTTTTGGCCAACCAAGCAAACTTGCAAAGGAAATCTGCACTACAATGAAGTCTCACTTCCCCCCGGTCAAAAGGGCCATCTGAAAAAAGTGTAAAATCCAGAAAGGCAGGACAGGCCATGGAGAACTGGGAGCCTTGTTATGCTGATGGGCGGGATGTAAATTGCCAACAGCCACTCGGGAGAAGTGTATGGTGTTTCCTGAAACATCTAAAAAACAAAGCAACAGAGCCTAGGGCACTTCCACTTATGGCCCTATAGATTAGGGAAATTAAAATCAAAACGACACAGCCACCCCAAAGTTTGGGACGCCTCTGTTTACAAGAACCTCGTTTACCGTACAAGTTCAATATCACAGAAAGTGAAAAATGGATAAAGAACTTGTGGTACTTACGTACAATGCAGTATCACTCAGCAGTGAAATCTATGTCATCAGGCCCGTAACAGCACAATGAGTGGATTCAGGTACGATGATTCTAACTGAAATAAGTCACACAGAAAAAGAAACATCATAAGATATCAGTAATACACGGAATGTAAACTTGGCTACACAGGAACTGAATTACAGAACAGAACAGTGTCTCAAATTTAGAAAACCAACTTATGCTTGTTTAAGGGTAAAGGTGAGTTGGGGTGCTGCATAAAACCAGAGATTGAAATGAGCACAGATAAAGTTCCTTAAGCCAAATATGGAATAGACAAGAGCTACTCCTTGCTCAACGAAATGGACTCAACACCGCATATTAAACGCCTAAGAATGTACCTGACTCTTAAGTATCTTAAAACCTATGGATTGCTATGTCTCCGAAAGAGAATCAAGCATGTGTACAGGGACATAAACGCAGCAGTGATAGGATTGGAGAGGTTCGGTGAGCAAATGAAGACCCTTTGAAGTCATATTGCATGGTACCCATTCCACGGGTTTCAACTACCCAGGTTTAAGGTATTCTTCCTTCAGCTAAAACATGCATGTGGAACCTAGAGTATGATCAACCATGTGATCGGGAGACGTGTTCAAATATGTCTCAGTTTTCGTACCCTGGTACTCGGGTGCAACATTCCAGACGCTTTACTAACACTCTCCCGACTTGGAGAGTCAGTCCCTTTAACCTCCTGTTTGGCCCAGTTTGCAATTTCTGCGGAAGATGAACAGGAATAGCGAGAACCAATGAGAGACTAGCTGGAGGTGTCTGGACGGGCAAATTTAACTCTCATTTCCCACCAGGAAGAGGAAATAACCAAAGGCTCAGCGTGCCGTGCCGGAACCAGATTAGGGCCTGAAGCCATCCTGCGGTGTTGCGGCCAGCTCACAAGAAAACGAGTTGAAGAAAGGAGCTCAGGGGCACTGTAATTCACAAACCTGCAGAGTTATAAATGACAACTATCGTCCAAAAATATACTGAAGTAAGGCTGCCAAGAGGACTTGAAAGCGGGGCAGAATTGCAGGAAACCGATTTCAGGAGGTAGACTGGAATTGCATTGAAAGCATAGGAAAAGAGGCAGAACGTCCACAATGATGCACTTGGCCAAAAAGGGCGTATGCGTTTTTTCCTGAATATATTCAGGAAAAAACGCATACGCCCTTTTTGGCCAACCAAGCAAGCTTGCAAAGGAAATCTGCACTACAATGAAGTCTCACTTCCCCCCGGTCAAAAGGGCCATCTGAAAAAAGTGTAAAATCCAGAAAGGCAGGACAGGCCATGGAGAACTGGGAGCCTTGTTATGCTGATGGGCGGGATGTACATTGCCAACAGACACTCGGGAGAAGTGTATGGTGTTTCCTGAAACGTCTAAAAAACAAAGCAACAGAGCCTAGGGCACTTCCACTTATGGTCCTATAGCTTAGGGAAATTAAAATCAAAAAGATACAGCCACCCCAATGTTTGGGACGCCTCTGTTTACAAGAACCTCGTTTACCGTACAAGTTCAATATCACAGAAAGTGAAAAATGGATAAAGAACTTGTGGTACTTACGTACAATGCAGTATCACTCAGCAGTGAAATCTATGTCATCAGCCCCGTAGCAGCACAATGAGTGGATTCAGGTACGATGATTCTAACTGAAATAAGTCACACAGAAAAAGAAACATCATAAGATATCAGTAATACACGGAATGTAAACTTGGCTACACAGGAACTGAATTACAGAACAGAACAGGGTCTCAAATTTAGAAAACCAACTTATGCTTGTTTAAGGGTAAAGGTGAGTTGGGATGCTGCATAAAACCAGAGATTGAAATGAGCACAGATAAAGTTCCTTAAGCCAAATATGGAATAGACAAGAGCTACTCCTTGCTCAACGAAATGGACTCAACACCGCATATTAAACGCCTAAGAATGTACCTGACACTTAAGTATCTTAAAACCTATGGATTACTATGTCTCCAAAAGAGAATCAAGCATGTGTACACGGACATAAACGCAGCAGTGATAGGATTGGAGAGGTTCGGTGAGCAAATGAAGACCCTTTGAAGTCATATTGCATGGTACCCATTCCACGGGTTTCAACTACCCAGGTTTAAGGTATTCTTCCTTCAGCTAAAACATGCATGTGGAACCTAGAGTATGATCAACCATGTGATCGGGAGACGTGTTCAAATATGTCTCAGTTTTCGTACCCTGGTACTCGGGTGCAACATTCCAGACGCTTTACTAACACTCTCCCGACTTGGAGAGTCAGTCCCTTTAACCTCCTGTTTGGCCCAGTTTGCAATTTCTGCGGAAGATGAACAGGAATAGGGAGAACCAATGAGAGACTAGCTGGAGGTGTCTGGACGGGCAAATTTAACTCTCATTTCCCACCAGGAAGAGGAAATAACCAAAGGCTCAGCGTGCCATGCCGGAACAAGATTAGGGCCTGAAGCCATCCTGCGGTGTTGCGGCCAGCTCACAAGAAAGCGAGTTGAAGAAAGGAGCTCAGGGGCACTGTAATTCACAAACCTGCAGAGTTATAAATGACAGCTATCGTCCAAAAATATACTGAAGTAAGGCTGCCAAGAGGACTTGAAAGCGGGGCAGAATTGCAGGAAACCGATTTCAGGAGGTAGACTGGAATTGCATTGAAAGCATAGGAAAAGAGGCAGAACGTCCACAATGATGCACTTGGCCAAAAAGGGCGTATGCGTTTTTTCCTGAATATATTCAGGAAAAAACGCATACGCCCTTTTTGGCCTACCAAGCAAACTTGCAAAGGAAATCTGCACTACAATGAAGTCTCACTTCCCCCCGGTCAAAAGGGCCATCTGAAAAAAGTGTAAAATCCAGAAAGGCAGGACAGGCCATGGAGAACTGGGAGCCTTGTTATGCTGATGGGCGGGATGTAAATTGCCAACAGCCACTCGGGAGAAGTGTATGGTGTTTCCTGAAACATCTAAGAAACAAAGCAACAGAGCCTAGGGCACTTTCACTTATGGTCCTATAGCTTATGGAAATTAAAATCAAAAAGACACAGCCACCCCAAAATTTGGGACGCCTCTGATTACAAGAACCTCGTTTACCGTACAAGTTCTCTATCACAGAAAGTGAAAAATGGATAAAGAACTTGTGGTACTTACGTACAATGCAGTATCACTCAGCAGTGAAATCTATGTCATCAGGCCCGTAGCAGCACAATGAGTGGATTCAGGTACGATGATTCTAACTGAAATAAGTCACACAGAAAAAGAAACATCATAAGATATCAGTAATACACGGAATGTAAACTTGGCTACACAGGAACTGAATTACAGAACAGAACAGGGTCTCAAATTTAGAAAACCAACTTATGCTTGTTTAAGGGTAAAGGTGAGTTGGGGTGCTGCATAAAACCAGAGATTGAAATGAGCACAGATAAAGTTCCTTAAGCCAAATATGGAATAGACAAGAGCTACTCCTTGCTCAACGAAATGGACTCAACACCGCATATTAAACGCCTAAGAATGTACCTGACTCTTAAGTATCTTAAAACCTATGGATTGCTATGTCTCCGAAAGAGAATCAAGCATGTGTACAGGGACATAAACGCAGCAGTGATAGGATTGGAGAGGTTCGGTGAGCAAATGAAGACCCTTTGAAGTCATATTGCATGGTACCCATTCCACGGGTCTCAACTCTCCAGGTTTAAGGTATTCTTCCTTCAGCTAAAATATGCATGTGGAACCCAGAGTATGATCAACAGTGTGAACGGGAGACGTGTTCAAATATGTCTCAGTTTTCCTCCCCTGGTACTCGGGTTCAACATTCCAGATGCTTTACTAACACTCTCCCCACTTGGAGAGTCAGCGCCTTTAACCTCCTGTTTGGCCCAGTTTGCAATTTCTGCGGAAGATGAACAGGAATAACGAGAACCAATGAGAGACTAGCTGGAGGTGTCTGGACGGGCAAATTTAACTCTCATTTCCCACCAGGAAGAGGAAATAACCAAAGGCTCAGTGTGCCATGCCGGAACAAGATTAGGGTCTGAAGCCATCCTGCGGTGTTGCGGCCAGCTCACAAGAAAGCGAGTTGAAGAAAGGAGCTCAGGGGCACTGTAATTCACAAACCTGCAGAGTTATAAATGACAGCTATCGTCCAAAAATATACTGAAGTAAGGCTGCCAAGAGGACTTGAAAGCGGGGCAGAATTGCAGGAAACCGATTTCAGGAGGTAGACTGGAATTGCATTGAAAGCATAGGAAAAGAGGCAGAACGTCCACAATGATGCACTTGGCCAAAAAGGGCGTATGCGTTTTTTTCTGAATATATTCAGGAAAAAACGCATACGCCCTTTTTGGCCAACCAAGCAAGCTTGCAAAGGAAATCTGCACTACAATGAAGTCTCACTTCCCCCCGGTCAAAAGGGCCATCTGAAAAAAGTGTAAAATCCAGAAAGGCAGGACAGGCCATGGAGAACTGGGAGCCTTGTTATGCTGATGGGCGGGATGTAAATTGCCAACAGACACTCGGGAGAAGTGTATGGTGTTTCCTGAAACATCTAAAAAACAAAGCAACAGAGCCTAGGGCACTTCCACTTATGGTCCTATAGCTTAGGGAAATTAAAATCAAAAAGACACAGCCACCCCAAAATATGGGACGCCTCTGTTTACAAGAACCTCGTTTACCGTACAAGTTCTCTATCACAGAAAGTGAAAAATGGATAAAGAACTTGTGGTACTTACGTACAATGCAGTATCACTCAGCAATGAAATCTATGTCATCAGGCCCGTAGCAGCATAATGAGTGGATTCAGGTACGATGATTCTAACTGAAATAAGTCACACAGAAAAAGAAACATCATAAGATATCACTAATACACGGAATGTAAACTTGGCTACACAGGAACTGAATTCCAAAACAGAACAGGGTCTCAAATTTAGAAAACCAACTTATGCTTGCTTAAGGGTAAAGGTGAGTTGGGGTGCTGCATAAAACCAGAGATTGAAATGAGCACAGATAAAGTTCCTTAAGCCAAATATGGAATAGACAAGAGCTACTCCTTGCTCAACGAAATGGACTCAACACGCCATATTAAACTCCTAAGAATGTACCTGACTAGTAAGTATCTTAAAACCTATGGATTGCTATGTCTCCATAAGAGAATCAAGCGTGTGTACAGGGGCATAAACGCAGCAGTGATAGGATTGGAGAGGTTCGGTGAGCAAATGAAGACCCTTTGAAGTCATATTGCATGGTACCCATTACACGGGTCTCAACTCTCCAGGTTTAAGGTATTCTTCCTTCAGCTAAAATATGCATGTGGAACCCAGAGTATGATCAACAGTGTGAACGGGAGACGTGTTCAAATATGTCTCAGTTTTCGTACCCTGGTACTCGGGTGCAACATTCCAGACGCTTTACTAACACTCTCTCCACTTGGAGAGTCAGCGCCTTTAACCTCCTGTTTGGCCCAGTTTGCAATTTCTGCGGAAGATGAACAGGAATAGGGAGAACCAATGAGAAACTAGCTGGAGGTGTCTGGACGGGCAAATTTAACTCTCATTTCCCACCAGGAAGAGGAAATAACCAAAGGTTCAGCGTGCCATGCCAGAACCAGATTAGGGCCTGAAGCCATCCTGTGGTGTTGCGGCCAGCTCACAAGAAAGCGAGTTGAAGAAAGGAGCTCAGGGGCACTGTAATTCACAAACCTGCAGAGTTATAAATGACAGCTATCGTCCAAAAATATACTGAAGTAAGGCTGCCAAGAGGACTTGAAAGCGGGGCAGAATTGCAGGAAACCGATTTCAGGAGGTAGACTGGAATTGCATTGAAAGCATAGGAAAAGAGGCAGAACGTCCACAATGATGCACTTGGCCAAAAAGGGCGTATGCGTTTTTTCCTGAATATATTCAGGAAAAAACGCATACGCCCTTTTTGGCCAACCAAGCAAGCTTGCAAAGGAAATCTGCACTACAATGAAGTCTCACTTCCCCCCGGTCAAAAGGGCCATCTGAAAAAAGTGTAAAATCCAGAAAGGCAGGACAGGCCATGGAGAACTGGGAGCCTTGTTATGCTGATGGGCGGGATGTAAATTGCCAACAGACACTCGGGAGAAGTGTATGGTGTTTCCTGAAACATCTAAAAAACAAAGCAACAGAGCCTAGGGCACTTCCACTTATGGCCCTATAGCTTAGGGAAATTAAAATCAAAACGACACAGCCACCCCAAAGTTTGGGACGCCTCTGTTTACAAGAACCTCGTTTACCGTACAAGTTCAATATCACAGAAAGTGAAAAATGGATAAAGAACTTGTGGTACTTACGTACAATGCAGTATCACTCAGCAGTGAAATCTATGTCATCAGGCCCGTAGCAGCACAATGAGTGGATTCAGTACGATGATTCTAACTGAAATAAGTCACACAGAAAAAGAAACATCATAAGATATCAGTAATACACGGAATGTAAACTTGGCTACACAGGAACTGAATTACAGAACAGAACAGGGACTCAAATTTAGAAAACCAACTTATGCTTGCTTAAGGGTAAAGGTGAGTTGGGGTGCTGCATAAAAGCAGAGATTGAAATGAGCACAGATAAAGTTCCTTAAGCCAAATATGGAATAGACAAGAGCTACTCCTTGCTCAACGAAATGGACTCAACACCGCATATTAAACGCCTAAGAATGTACCTGACTCTTAAGTATCTTAAAACCTGTGGATTGCTATGTCTCCGAAAGAGAATCAAGCATGTGTACAGGGACATAAACGCAGCAGTGATAGGATTGGAGAGGTTCGGTGAGCAAATGAAGACCCTTTGAAGTCATATTGCATGGTACCCATTACACGGGTCTCAACTCTCCAGGTTTAAGGTATTCTTCCTTCAGCTAAAATATGCATGTGGAACCCAGAGTATGATCAACAGTGTGAACGGGAGACGTGTTCAAATATGTCTCAGTTTTCCTCCCCTGGTACTCGGGTGCAACATTCCAGACGCTTTACTAACACTCTCCCCACTTGGAGAGTCAGCGCATTTAACCTCCTGTTTGGCCCAGTTTGCAATTTCTGCGGAAGATGAACAGGAATAGCGAGAAACAATGAGAGACTAGCTGGAGGTGTCTGGACGGGCAAATTTAACTCTCATTTCCCACCAGGAAGAGGAAATAACCAAAGGCTCAGCGTGCCATGCCGGAACAAGATTAGGGCCTGAAGCCATCCTGCGGTGTTGTGGCCAGCTCACAAGAAAGCGAGTTGAAGAAAGGAGCTCAGGGGCACTGTAATTCACAAACCTGCAGAGTTATAAATGACAGCTATCGTCCAAAAATATACTGAAGTAAGGCTGCCAAGAGGACTTGAAAGCGGGGCAGAATTGCAGGAAACCGATTTCAGGAGGTAGACTGGATTTGCATTGAAAGCATAGGAAAAGAGGCAGAACGTCCACAATGATGCACTTGGCCAAAAAGGGCGTATGCGTTTTTTCCTGAATATATTCAGGAAAAAACGCATACGCCCTTTTTGGCCAACCAAGCAAACTAGCAAAGGAAATCTGCACTACAATGAAGTCTCACTTCCCCCCGGTCAAAAGGGCCATCTGAAAAAAGTGTAAAATCCAGAAAGGCAGGACAGGCCATGGAGAACTGGGAGCCTTGTTATGCTGATGGGCGGGATGTAAATTGCCAACAGCCACTCAGGAGAAGTGTATGGTGTTTCCTGAAACATCTAAGAAACAAAGCAACAGAGCCTAGGGCACTTTCACTTATGGTCCTATAGCTTAGGGAAATTAAAATAAAAAAGACACAGCCACCCCAAAATTTGGGACGCCTCTGTTTACAAGAACCTCGTTTACCGTACAAGTTCTCTATCACAGAAAGTGAAAAATGGATAAAGAACTTGTGGTACTTACGTACAATGCAGTATCACTCAGCAATGAAATCTATGTCATCAGGCCCGTAGCAGCATAATGAGTGGATTCAGGTACGATGATTCTAACTGAAATAAGTCACACAGAAAAAGAAACATCATAAGATATCACTAATACACGGAATGTAAACTTGGCTACACAGGAACTGAATTCCAAAACAGAACAGGGTCTCAAATTTAGAAAACCAACTTATGCTTGCTTAAGGGGAAAGGTGAGTTGGGGTGCTGCATAAAACCAGAGATTGAAATGAGCACAGATAAAGTTCCTTAAGCCAAATATGGAATAGACAAGAGCTACTCCTTGCTCAACGAAATGGACTCAACACTCCATATTAAACGCTTAAGAATGTACCTGACTAGTAAGTATCTTAAAACCTATGGATTGCTATGTCTCCATAAGAGAATCAAGCGTGTGTACAGGGGCATAAACGCAGCAGTGATAGGATTGGAGAGGTTCGGTGAGCAAATGAAGACCCTTTGAAGTCATATTGCATGGTACCCATTACACGGGTCTCAACTCTCCAGGTTTAAGGTATTCTTCCTTCAGCTAAAATATGCATGTGGAACCCAGAGTATGATCAACAGTGTGAACGGGAGACGTGTTCAAATATGTCTCAGTTTTCCTCCCCTGGTACTCGGGTGCAACATTCCAGACGCTTTACTAACACTCTCCCCACTTGGAGAGTCAGCGCCTTTAACCTCCTGTTTGGCCCAGTTTGCAATTTCTGCGGAAGATGAACAGGAATAGGGAGAACCAATGAGAGACTAGCTGGAGGTGTCTGGACGGGCAAATTTAACTCTCATTTCCCACCAGAAAGAGGAAATAACCAAAGGTTCAGCGTGCCATGCCGGAACAAGATTAGGGCCTGAAGCCATCCTGCGGTGTTGCGGCCAGCTCACAAGAAAGCGAGTTGAAGAAAGGAGCTCAGGGGCACTGTAATTCACAAACCTGCAGAGTTATAAATGACAGCTATCGTCCAAAAATATACTGAAGTAAGGCTGCCAAGAGGACTTGAAAGCGGGGCAGAATTGCAGGAAACCGATTTCAGGAGGTAGACTGGAATTGCATTGAAAGCATAGGAAAAGAGGCAGAACGTCCACAATGATGCACTTGGCCAAAAAGGGCGTATGCGTTTTTTCCTGAATACATTCAGGAATAAACGCATACGCCCTTTTTGGCCAACCAAGCAAACTTGCAAAGGAAATCTGCACTACAATGAAGTCTCACTTCCCCCCGGTCAAAAGGGCCATCTGAAAAAAGTGTAAAATCCAGAAAGGCAGGACAGGCCATGGAGAACTGGGAGCCTTGTTATGCTGATGGGCGGGATGTAAATTGCCAACAGCCACTCGGGAGAAGTGTATGGTGTTTCCTGAAACATCTAAGAAACAAAGCAACAGAGCCTAGGGCACTTTCACTTATGGTCCTATAGCTTAGGGAAATTAAAATCAAAAATACACAGCCACCCCAAAATTTGGGACGCCTCTGTTTACAAGAACCTCGTTTACCGTACAAGTTCTCTATCACAGAAAGTGAAAAATGGATAAAGAACTTGTGGTACTTACGTACAATGCAGTATCACTCAGCAATGAAATCTATGTCATCAGGCCCGTAGCAGCATAATGAGTGGATTCAGGTACGATGATTCTAACTGAAATAAGTCACACAGAAAAGGAAACATCATAAGATATCACTAATACACGGAATGTAAACTTGGCTACACAGGAACTGAATTCCAAAACAGAACAGGGTCTCAAATTTAGAAAACCAACTTATGCTTGCTTAAGGGGAAAGGTGAGTTGGGGTGCTGCATAAAACCAGAGCTTGAAATGAGCACAGATCAAGTTCCTTAAGCCAAATATGGAATAGACAAGAGCTACTCCTTGCTCAACGAAATGGACTCAACACCCCATATTAAACGCTTAAGAATGTACCTGACTAGTAAGTATCTTAAAACCTATGGATTGCTATGTCTCCATAAGAGAATCAAGCGTGTGTACAGGGGCATAAACGCAGCAGTGATAGGATTGGAGAGGTTCGGTGAGCAAATGAAGACCCTTTGAAGTCATATTGCATGGTACCCATTACACGGGTCTCAACTCTCCAGGTTTAAGGTATTCTTCCTTCAGCTAAAATATGCATGTGGAACCCAGAGTATGATCAACAGTGTGAACGGGAGACGTGTTCAAATATGTCTCAGTTTTCCTCCCCTGGTACTCGGGTGCAACATTCCAGACGCTTTACTAACACTCTCCCGACTTGGAGAGTCAGTCCCTTTAACCTCCTGTTTGGCCCAGTTTGCAATTTCTGCGGAAGATGAACAGGAATAGGGAGAACCAATGAGAAACTAGCTGGAGGTGTCTGGACGGGCAAATTTAACTCTCATTTCCCACCAGGAAGAGGAAATAACCAAAGGCTCAGCGTGCCATGCCGGAACCAGATTAGGGCCTGAAGCCATCCTGCGGTGTTGCGGCCAGCTCACAAGAAAGCGAGTTGAAGAAAGGAGCTCAGGGGCACTGTAATTCACAAACCTGCAGAGTTATAAATGACAGCTATCGTCCAAAAATATACTGAAGTAAGGCTGCCAAGAGGACTTGAAAGCGGGGCAGAATTGCAGGAAACCGATTTCAGGAGGTAGACTGGAATTGCATTGAAAGCATAGGAAAAGAGGCAGAACGTCCACAATGATGCACTTGGCCAAAAAGGGCGTATGCGTTTTTTCCTGATTCAGGAAAAAACGCATACGCCCTTTTTGGCCAACCAAGCAAACTTGCAAAGGAAATCTGCACTACAATGAAGTCTCACTTCCCCCCGGTCAAAAGGGCCATCGGAAAAAAGTGTAAAATCCAGAAAGGCAGGACAGGCCATGGAGAACTGGGAGCCTTGGTATGCTGATGGGCGGGATGTAAATTGCCAACAGACACTCGGGAGAAGTGTATGGTGTTTCCTGAAACATCTAAGAAACAAAGCAACAGAGCCTAGGGCACTTCCACTTATGGCCCTATAGCTTAGGGAAATTAAAATCAGAATGACACAGCCACCCCAAAGTTTGGGACGCCTCTGTTTACAAGAACCTCGTTTACCGTACAAGTTCAATATCACAGAAAGTGAAAAATGGTAAAAGAACTTGTGGTACTTACGTACAATGCAGTATCACTCAGCAGTGAAATCTATGTCATCAGGCCCGTAGCAGCACAATGAGTGGATTCAGGTACGATGATTCTAACTGAAATAAGTCACACAGAAAAAGAAACATCATAAGATATGAGTAATACACGGAATGTAAACTTGGCTACACAGGAACTGAATTCCAATACAGAACAGGGTCTCACATTTAGAAAACCAACTTATGCTTGCTTAAGGGGAAAGGTGAGTTGGGGTGCTGCATAAAACCAGAGATTGAAATGAGCACAGATAAAGTTCCTTAAGCCAAATATGGAATAGACAAGAGCTACTCCTTGCTCAATGAAATGGACTCAACACCCCATATTAAACGCTTAAGAATGTACCTGACTAGTAAGTATCTTAAAACCTATGGATTGCTATGTCTCCATAAGAGAATCAAGCGTGTGTCCAGGGGCATAAACGCAGCAGTGATAGGATTGGAGAGGTTCGGTGAGCAAATGAAGACCCTTTGAAGTCATATTGCATGGTACCCATTCCACGGGTCTCAACTCTCCAGGTTTAAGGTATTCTTCCTTCAGCTGAAACTTGCATGTGGAACCCAGAGTATGATCAACCATGTGAACGGGAGAAGTGTTCAAATATGTCTCAGTTTTCCTCCCATGGTACTCGGGTGCAACATTCCAGATGCTTTACTAACACTCTCCCCACTTGGAGAGTCAGCGCCTTTAACCTCCTGTTTGGCCCAATTTGCAATTTCTGCGGAAGATGAACAGGAATAGGGAGAACCAATGAGAGACTAGCTGGAGGTGTCTGGACGGGCAAATTTAACTCTCATTTCCCACCAGGAAGAGGAAATAACCAAAGGCTCAGCGTGCCGTGCCGGAACCAGATTAGGGCCTGAAGCCATCCTGCGGTGTTGCGGCCAGCTCACAAGAAAGCGAGTTGAAGAAAGGAGCTCAGGGGCACTGTAATTCACAACCTGCAGAGTTATAAATGACAGCTATCGTCCAAAAATATACTGAAGTAAGGCTGCCAAGAGGACTTGAAAGCAGGGCAGAATTGCAGGAAACCGATTTCAGGAGGTAGACTGGAATTGCATTGAAAGCATAGGAAAAGAGGCAGAACGTCCACAATGATGCACTTGGCCAAAAAGGGCGTATGCGTTTTTTCCTGAATATATTCAGGAAAAAACGCATACGCCCTTTTTGGCCAACCAAGCAAGCTTGCAAAGGAAATCTGCACTACAATGAAGTCTCACTTCCCCCCGGTCAAAAGGGCCATCGGAAAAAAGTGTAAAATCCAGAAAGGCAGGACAGGCCATGGAGAACTGGGAGCCTTGGTATGCTGATGGGCGGGATGTAAATTGCCAACAGACACTCAGGAGAAGTGTATGGTGTTTCCTGAAACATCTAAAAAACAAAGCAACAGAGCCTAGGGCACTTCCACTTATGGTCCTATAGCTTAGGGAAATTAAAATCAAAAAGACACAGCCACCCCAAAGTTTGGTACGCCTCTGTTTACAAGAACCTCGTTTACATTACAAGTTCAACATCGCAGAAAGTGAAAAATGGATAAAGAAGTTGTGGTATTTACTTAAAAAGCAATGTCACTCAGCAATGAAATCTATGTCATCTGGCCCGTAGCAGCATAATGAGTGGATTCAGGTACGATGATTCTAACTGAAATAAGTCACACAGAAAAAGAAACATCATAAGATATCACTAATACACGGAATGTAAACTTGGCTACACAGGAACTGAATTCCAAAACAGAACAGGGTCTCAAATTTAGAAAACCAACTTATGCTTGCTTAAGGGGAAAGGTGAGTTGGGGTGCTGCATAAAACCAGAGATTGAAATGAGCACAGATAAAGTTCCTTAAGCCAAATATGGAATAGACAAGAGCTACTCCTTGCTCAACGAAATGGACTCAACACCCCATATTAAACGCCTAAGAATGTACCTGACTAGTAAGTATCTTAAAACCTATGGATTGCTATGTCTCCAAAAGAGAATCAAGCATGTGTACAGGGGCATAAACGCAGCAGTGATAGGATTGGAGAGGTTCGGTGAGCAAATGAAGACCCTTTGAAGTCATATTGCATGGTACCCATTCCACGGGTTTCAACTACCCAGGTTTAAGGTATTCTTCCTTCAGCTAAAACATGCATGTGGAACCCAGAGTATGATCAACCGTGTGAACGGGAGACGTGTTCAAATATGTCTCAGTATTCCTCCCCTGGTACTCGGGTGCAACATTCCAGACGCTTTACTAACACTCTCCCCACTTGGAGAGTCAGCGCCTTTAACCTCCTGTTTGGCCCAGTTTGCAATTTCTGCGGAAGATGAACAGGAATAGGGAGAACCAATGAGAGACTAGCTGGAGGTGTCTGGACGGGCAAATTTAACTCTCGTTTCCCACCAGGAAGAGGAATTAACCAAAGGCTCAGCGTGCCGTGCCGGAACCAGATTAGGGACTGAAGCCATCCTGCGGGGTTGCGGCCAGGTCACAAGAAAGCGAGTTGAAGAAAGGAGCTCAGGGGCACTGTAATTCACAAACCTGCTGAGTTAAAAATGACAGCTATCGTCCAAAAATATACTGAAGTAAGGCTGCCAAGAGGACTTGAAAACGGGGCAGAATTGCAGGAAACCGATTTCAGGAGGTAGACTGGAATTGCATTGAAAGCATAGGAAAAGAGGCAGAACGTCCACAATGATGCACTTGGCCAAAAAGGGCGTATGCGTTTTTTCCTGAATATATTCAGGAAAAAACGCATACGCCCTTTTTGGCCAACCAAGCAAGCTTGCAAAGGAAATCTGCACTACAATGAAGTCTCACTTCCCCCCGGTCAAAAGGGCCATCTGCAAAAAGTGTAAAATCCAGAAAGGCAGGACAGGCCATGGAGAACTGGGAGCCTTGTTATGCTGATGGGCGGGATGTAAATTGCCAACAGACACTCGGGAGAAGTGTATGTTGTTTCCTGAAACATCTAAAAAACAAAGCAACAGAGCCTAGGGCACTTCCACTTATGGTCCTATAGCTTAGGGAAATTAAAATGAAAAAGACACAGCCACCCCAAAGTTTGGGACGCCTCTGTTTACAAGAACCTCGTTTACCGTACAAGTTCAATATCACAGAAAGTGAAAAATGGATAAAGAACTTGTGGTACTTACGTACAATGCAGTATCACTCAGCAATGAAATCTATGTCATCAGGCCCGTAGCAGCATAATGAGTGGATTCAGGTACGATGATTCTAACTGAAATAAGTCACACAGAAAAGGAAACATCATAAGATATCAGTAATACACGGAATGTAAACTGGGCTACACAGGAACTGAATTCCAAAACAGAACAGGGTCTCAAATTTAGAAAACCAACTTATGCTTGCTTAAGGGTAAAGGTGAGTTGGGGTGCTGCATAAAACCAGAGATTGAAATGAGCACAGATAAAGTTCCTTAAGCCAAATATGGAATAGACAAGAGCTACTCCTTGCTCAACGAAATGGACTCAACACCGCATATTAAACGCCTAAGAATGTACCTGACTCTTAAGTATCTTAAAACCTATGGATTGCTATGTCTCCGAAAGAGAATCAAGCATGTGTACAGGGGCATAAACGCAGCAGTGATAGGATTGGAGAGGTTCGGTGAGCAAATGAAGACCCTTTGAAGTCATATTGCATGGTACCCATTCCACGGGTCTCAACTACCCAGGTTTAAGGTATTCTTCCTTCAGCTATAACATGCATGTGGAACCCAGAGTATGATCAACCGTGTGAACGGGAGACGTGTTCAAATATGTCTCAGTTTTCCTCCCCTGGTACTCGGGTGCAACATTCCAGACGCTTTACTAACACTCTCCCCACTTGGAGAGTCAGCGCCTTTAACCTCCTGTTTGGCCCAGTTTGCAATTTCTGCGGAAGATGAACAGGAATAGCGAGAACCAATGAGAGACTAGCTGGAGGTGTCTGGACGGGCAAATTTAACTCTCGTTTCCCACCAGGAAGGGGAATTAACCAAAGGCTCAGCGTGCCGTGCCGGAACCAGATTAGGGCCTGAAGCCATCCTGCGGTGTTGCGGCCAGGTCACAAGAAAGCGAGTTGAAGAAAGGAGCTCAGGGGCACTGTAATTCACAAACTTGCAGAGTTATAAATGACAGCTATCGTCCAAAAATATACTGAAGTAAGGCTGCCAAGAGGACTTGAAAGCGGGGCAGAATTGCAGGAAACCGATTTCAGGAGGTAGACTGGAATTGCATTGAAAGCATAGGAAAAGAGGCAGAACGTCCACAATGATGCACTTGGCCAAAAAGGGCGTATGCGTTTTTTCCTGAATATATTCAGGAAAAAACGCATACGCCCTTTTTGGCCAACCAAGCAAACTTGCAAAGGAAATCTGCACTACAATGAAGTCTCACTTCCCCCCGGTCAAAAGGGCCATCTGCAAAAAGTGTAAAATCCAGAAAGGCAGGACAGGCCATGGAGAACTGGGAGCCTTGTTATGCTGATGGGCGGGATGTAAATTGCCAACAGCCACTCGGGAGAAGTGTATGGTGTTTCCTGAAACATCTAAGAAACAAAGCAACAGAGCCTAGGGCACTTTCACTTATGGTCCTATAGATTAGGGAAATTAAAATCAAAAAGACACAGCCACCCCAAAATTTGGGACGCCTCTGTTTACAAGAACCTCGTTTACCGTACAAGTTCTCTATCACAGAAAGTGAAAAATGGATAAAGAACTTGTGGTACTTACGTACAATGCAGTATCACTCAGCAATGAAATCTATGTCATCAGGCCCGTAGCAGCATAATGAGTGGATTCAGGTACGATGATTCTAACTGAAATAAGTCACACAGAAAAAGAAACATCATAAGATATCACTAATACACGGAATGTAAACTTGGCTACACAGGAACTGAATTCCAAAACAGAACAGGGTCTCAAATTTAGAAAACCAACTTATGCTTGCTTAAGGGGAAAGGTGAGTTGGGGTGCTGCATAAAACCAGAGATTGAAATGAGCACAGATAAAGTTCCTTAAGCCAAATATGGAATAGACAAGAGCTACTCCTTGCTCAAAGAAATGGACTCAACACCCCATATTAAACGCTTAAGAATGTACCTGACTAGTAAGTATCTTAAAACCTATGGATTGCTATGTCTCCATAAGAGAATCAAGCGTGTGTCCAGGGGCATAAACGCAGCAGTGATAGGATTGGAGAGGTTCGGTGAGCAAATGAAGACCCTTTGAAGTCATATTGCATGGTACCCATTCCACGGGTCTCAACTCTCCAGGTTTAAGGTATTCTTCCTTCAGCTGAAACTTGCCTGTGGAACCCAGAGTATGATCAACCATGTGAACGGGAGAAGTGTTCAAATATGTCTCAGTTTTCCTCCCATGGTACTCGGGTGCAACATTCCAGATGCTTTACTAACACTCTCCCCACTTGGAGAGTCAGCGCCTTTAACCTCCTGTTTGGCCCAATTTGCAAATTCTGCGGAAGATGAACAGGAATAGGGAGAACCAATGAGAGACTAGCTGGAGGTGTCTGGACGGGCAAATTTAACTCTCATTTCCCACCAGGAAGAGGAAATAACCAAAGGCTCAGCGTGCCGTGCCGGAACCAGATTAGGGCCTGAAGCCATCCTGCGGTGTTGCGGCCAGCTCACAAGAAAGCGAGTTGAAGAAAGGAGCTCAGGGGCACTGTAATTCACAAACCTGCAGAGTTATAAATGACAGCTATCGTCCAAAAATATACTGAAGTAAGGCTGCCAAGAGGACTTGAAAGCGGGGCAGAATTGCAGGAAACCGATTTCAGGAGGTAGACTGGAATTGCATTGAAAGCATAGGAAAAGAGGCAGAACGTCCACAATGATGCACTTGGCCAAAAAGGGCGTATGCGTTTTTTCCTGAATATATTCAGGAAAAAACGCATACGCCCTTTTTGGCCAACCAAGCAAGCTTGCAAAGGAAATCTGCACTACAATGAAGTCTCACTTCCCCCCGGTCAAAAGGGCCATCGGAAAAAAGTGTAAAATCCAGAAAGGCAGGACAGGCCATGGAGAACTGGGAGCCTTGGTATGCTGATGGGCGGGATGTAAATTGCCAACAGACACTCAGGAGAAGTGTATGGTGTTTCCTGAAACATCTAAAAAACAAAGCAACAGAGCCTAGGGCACTTCCACTTATGGTCCTATAGCTTAGGGAAATTAAAATCAAAAAGACACAGCCACCCCAAAGTTTGGGACGCCTCTGTTTACAAGAACCTCGTTTACCATACAAGTTCTCTATCACAGAAAGTGAAAAATGGATAAAGAACTTGTGGTACTTACGTACAATGCAGTATCACTCAGCAATGAAATCTATGTCATCAGGCCCGTAGCAGCATAATGAGTGGATTCAGGTACGATGATTCTAACTGAAATAAGTCACACAGAAAAAGAAACATCATAAGATATGAGTAATACACGGAATGTAAACTTGGCTACACAGGAACTGAATTCCAATACAGAACAGGGTCTCACATTTAGAAAACCAACTTATGCTTGCTTAAGGGGAAAGGTGAGTTGGGGTGCTGCATAAAACCAGAGATTGAAATGAGCACAGATAAAGTTCCTTAAGCCAAATATGGAATAGACAAGAGCTACTCCTTGCTCAATGAAATGGACTCAACACCCCATATTAAACGCTTAAGAATGTACCTGACTAGTAAGTATCTTAAAACCTATGGATTGCTATGTCTCCATAAGAGAATCAAGCGTGTGTCCAGGGGCATAAACGCAGCAGTGATAGGATTGGAGAGGTTCGGTGAGCAAATGAAGACCCTTTGAAGTCATATTGCATGGTACCCATTCCACGGGTCTCAACTCTCCAGGTTTAAGGTATTCTTCCTTCAGCTAAAATATGCATGTGGAACCCAGAGTATGATCAACAGTGTGAACGGGAGACGTGTTCAAATATGTCTCAGTTTTCCTCCCCTGGTACTCGGGTGCAACATTCCAGACGCTTTACTAACACTCTCCCCACTTGGAGAGTCAGCGCCTTTAACCTCCTGTTTGGCCCAGTTTGCAATTTCTGCGGAAGATGAACAGGAATAGCGAGAACCAATGAGAGACTAGCTGGAGGTGTCTGGACGGGCAAATTTAACTCTCATTTCCCACCAGGAAGAGGAAATAACCAAAGGCTCAGCGTGCCGTGCCGGAACAAGATTAGGGCCTGAAGCCATCCTGCGGTGTTGCGGCCAGCTCACAAGAAAGCGAGTTGAAGAAAGGAGCTCAGGGGCACTGTAATTCACAAACCTGCAGAGTTATAAATGACAGCTATCGTCCAAAAATATACTGAAGTAAGGCTGCCAAGAGGACTTGAAAGCGGGGCAGAATTGCAGGAAACCGATTTCAGGAGGTAGACTGGAATTGCATTGAAAGCATAGGAAAAGAGGCAGAACGTCCACAATGATGCACTTGGCCAAAAAGGGCGTATGCGTTTTTTCCTGAATATATTCAGGAAAAAACGCATACGCCCTTTTTGGCCAACCAAGCAAACTTGCAAAGGAAATCTGCACTACAATGAAGTCTCACTTCCCCCCGGTCAAAAGGGCCATCTGAAAATAGTGTAAAATCCAGAAAGGCAGGACAGGCCATGGAGAACTGGGAGCCTTGTTATGCTGATGGGCGGGATGTAAATTGCCAACAGCCACTCGGGAGAAGTGTATGGTGTTTCCTGAAACATCTAAGAAACAAAGCAACAGAGCCTAGGGCACTTTCACTTATGGTCCTATAGCTTAGGGAAATTAAAATCAAAAAGACACAGCCACCCCAAAATTTGGGACGCCTCTGTTTACAAGAACCTCGTTTACCATACAAGTTCTCTATCACAGAAAGTGAAAAATGGATAAAGAACTTGTGGTACTTACGTACAATGCAGTATCACTCAGCAATGAAATCTATGTCATCAGGCCCGTAGCAGCATAATGAGTGGATTCAGGTACGATGATTCTAACTGAAATAAGTCACACAGAAAAAGAAACATCATAAGATATGAGTAATACACGGAATGTAAACTTGGCTACACAGGAACTGAATTCCAATACAGAACAGGGTCTCACATTTAGAAAACCAACTTATGCTTGCTTAAGGGGAAAGGTGAGTTGGGGTGCTGCATAAAACCAGAGATTGAAATGAGCACAGATAAAGTTCCTTAAGCCAAATATGGAATAGACAAGAGCTACTCCTTGCTCAATGAAATGGACTCAACACCCCATATTAAACGCTTAAGAATGTACCTGACTAGTAAGTATCTTAAAACCTATGGATTGCTATGTCTCCATAAGAGAATCAAGCGTGTGTCCAGGGGCATAAACGCAGCAGTGATAGGATTGGAGAGGTTCGGTGAGCAAATGAAGACCCTTTGAAGTCATATTGCATGGTACCCATTCCACGGGTCTCAACTCTCCAGGTTTAAGGTATTCTTCCTTCAGCTGAAACTTGCATGTGGAACCCAGAGTATGATCAACCATGTGAACGGGAGAAGTGTTCAAATATGTCTCAGTTTTCCTCCCATGGTACTCGGGTGCAACATTCCAGATGCTTTATTAACACTCTCCCCACTTGGAGAGTCAGCGCCTTTAACCTCCTGTTTGGCCCAGTTTGCAATTTCTGCGGAAGATGAACAGGAATAGGGAGAACCAATGAGAGACTAGCTGGAGGTGTCTGGACGGGCAAATTTAACTCTCATTTCCCACCAGGAAGAGGAAATAACCAAAGGCTCAGCGTGCCGTGCCGGAACCAGATTAGGGCCTGAAGCCATCCTGCGGTGTTGCGGCCAGCTCACAAGAAAGCGAGTTGAAGAAAGGAGCTCAGGGGCACTGTAATTCACAACCTGCAGAGTTATAAATGACAGCTATCGTCCAAAAATATACTGAAGTAAGGCTGCCAAGAGGACTTGAAAGCGGGGCAGAATTGCAGGAAACCGATTTCAGGAGGTAGACTGGAATTGCATTGAAAGCATAGGAAAAGAGGCAGAACGTCCACAATGATGCACTTGGCCAAAAAGGGCGTATGCGTTTTTTCCTGAATATATTCAGGAAAAAACGCATACGCCCTTTTTGGCCAACCAAGCAAGCTTGCAAAGGAAATCTGCACTACAATGAAGTCTCACTTCCCCCCGGTCAAAAGGGCCATCGGAAAAAAGTGTAAAATCCAGAAAGGCAGGACAGGCCATGGAGAACTGGGAGCCTTGGTATGCTGATGGGCGGGATGTAAATTGCCAACAGACACTCAGGAGAAGTGTATGGTGTTTCCTGAAACATCTAAAAAACAAAGCAACAGAGCCTAGGGCACTTCCACTTATGGTCCTATAGCTTAGGGAAATTAAAATCAAAAAGACACAGCCACCCCAAAGTTTGGGACGCCTCTGTTTACAAGAACCTCATTTACAGTACAAGTTCAACATCGCAGAAAGTGAAAAATGGATAAAGAACTTGTGGTACTTACGTACAATGCAGTATCACTCAGCAATGAAATCTATGTCATCAGGCCCGTAGCAGCATAATGAGTGGATTCAGGTACGATGATTCTAACTGAAATAAGTCACACAGAAAAAGAAACATCATAAGATATCACTAATACACGGAATGTAATCTTGGCTACACAGGAACTGAATTCCAAAACAGAACAGGGTCTCAAATTTAGAAAACCAACTTATGCTTGCTTAAGGGGAAAGGTGAGTTGGGGTGCTGCATAAAACCAGAGATTGAAATGAGCACAGATAAAGTTCCTTAAGCCAAATGTGGAATAGACAAGAGCTACTCCTTTCTCAACGAAATGGACTCAACACCCCATATTAAACGCCTAAGAATGTACCTGACTAGTAAGTATCTTAAAACCTATGGATTGCTATGTCTCCAAAAGAGAATCAAGCATGTGTACAGGGGCATAAACGCAGCAGTAATAGGATTGGAGAGGTTCGGTGAGCAAATGAAGACCCTTTGAAGTCATATTGCATGGTACCCATTCCACGGGTTTCAACTACCCAGGTTAAAGGTATTCTTCCTTCAGCTAAAACATGCATGTGAAACCTAGAGTATGATCAACCATGTGATCGGGAGACGTGTTCAAATATGTCTCAGTTTTCGTACCCTGGTACTCGGGTGCAACATTCCAGACGCTTTACTAACACTCTCCCGACTTGGAGAGTCAGTCCCTTTAAACTCCTGTTTGGCCCAGTTTGCAATTTCTGTGGAAGATGAACAGGAATAGCGAGAACCAATGAGAGACTAGCTGGAGGTGTCTGGACGGGCAAATTTAACTCTCATTTCCCACCAGGAAGAGGAATTAACCAAAGGTTCAGCGTGCCGTGCCGGAACCAGATTAGGGCCTGAAGCCATCCTGCGGTGTTGCGGCCAGGTCACAAGAAAGCGAGTTGAAGAAAGGAGCTCAGGGGCACTGTAATTCACAAACCTGCAGAGTTATAAATGACAGCTATCGTCCAAAAATATACTGAAGTAAGGCTGCCAAGAGGACTTGAAAGCGGGGCAGAATTGCAGGAAACCGATTTCAGGAGGTAGACTGGAATTGCATTGAAAGCATAGGAAAAGAGGCAGAACGTCCACAATGATGCACTTGGCCAAAAAGGGCGTATGCATTTTTTCCTGAATATATTCAGGAAAAAATGCATACGCGCTTTTTGGCCAACCAAGCAAGCTTGCAAAGGAAATCTGCACTACAATGAAGTCTCACTTCCCCCCGGTCAAAAGGGCCATCGGAAAAAAGTGTAAAATCCAGAAAGGCAGGACAGGCCATGGGGAACTGGGAGCCTTGTTATGCTGATGGGCGGGATGTAAATTGCCAACAGACACTCGGGAGAAGTGTATGGTGTTTCCTGAAACATCTAAAAAACAAAGCAACAGAGCCTAGGGCACTTCCACTTATGGTCCTATAGCTTAGGAAAATTAAAATTAAAAAGACACAGCCACCCCAAAGTTTGGGACGCCTCTGTTTACAAGAACCTCGTTTACATTACAAGTTCAACATCGCAGAAAGTGAAAAATGGATAAAGAAGTTGTGGTATTTACTTACAAAGCAATGTCACTCAGCAATGAAATCTATGTCATCTGGCCCGTAGCAGCATAATGAGTGGATTCAGGTACGATGATTCTAACTGAAATAAGTCACACAGAAAAAGAAACATCATAAGATATCAGTAATACACGGAATGTAAACTTGGCTACACAGGAACTGAATTCCAAAACAGAACAGGGTCTCAAATTTAGAAAACCAACTTATGCTTGCTTAAGGGGAAAGGTGAGTTGGGGTGCTGCATAAAACCAGAGATTGAAATGAGCACAGATAAAGTTCCTTAAGCCAAATATGGAATAGACAAGAGCTACTCCTTGCTCAACGAAATGGACTCAACACCCCATATTAAACGCCTAAGAATGTACCTGACTAGTAAGTATCTTAAAACCTATGGATTGCTATGTCTCCAAAAGAGAATCAAGCGTGTGTACAGGGGCATAAACGCAGCAGTGATAGGATTGGAGAGGTTCGGTGAGCAAATGAAGACCCTTTGAAGTCATATTGCATGGTACCCATTCCACGGGTTTCAACTACCCAGGTTTAAGGTATTCTTCCTTCAGCTAAAACATGCATGTGGAACCCAGAGTATGATCAACCGTGTGAACGGGAGACGTGTTCAAATATGTCTCAGTTTTCCTCCCCTGGTACTCGGGTGCAACATTCCAGACGCTTTACTAACACTCTCCCCACTTGGAGAGTCAGCGCCTTTAACCTCCTGTTTGGCCCAGTTTGCAATTTCTGCGGAAGATGAACAGGAATAGGGAGAACCAATGAGAGACTAGCTGGAGGTGTCTGGACGGGCAAATTTAACTCTCGTTTCCCACCAGGAAGGGGAATTAACCAAAGGCTCAGCGTGCCGTGCCGGAACCAGATTAGGGCCTGAAGCCATCCTGCGGTGTTGCGGCCAGGTCACATGAAAGCGAGTTGAAGAAAGGAGCTCAGGGGCACTGTAATTCACAAACCTGCAGAGTTATAAATGACAGCTATCGTCCAAAAATATACTGAAGTAAGGCTGCCAAGAGGACTTGAAAGCGGGGCAGAATTGCAGGAAACCGATTTCAGGAGGTAGACTGGAATTGCATTGAAAGCATAGGAAAAGAGGCAGAACGTCCACAATGATGCACTTGGCCAAAAAGGGCGTATGCGTTTTTTCCTGAATATATTCAGGAAAAAACGCATACGCCCTTTTTGGCCAACCAAGCAAACTTGCAAAGGAAATCTGCACTACAATGAAGTCTCACTTCCCCCCGGTCAAAAGGGCTATCTGAAAAAAGTGTAAAATCCAGAAAGGCAGGACAGGCCATGGAGAACTGGGAGCCTTGTTATGCTGATGGGCGGGATGTAAATTGCCAACAGCCACTCGGGAGAAGTGTATGGTGTTTCCTGAAACATCTAAGAAACAAAGCAACAGAGCCTAGGGCACTTTCACTTATGGTCCTATAGCTTAGGGAAATTAAAATCAAAAAGACACAGCCACCCCAAAATTTGGGACGCCTCTGTTTACAAGAACCTCGTTTACCGTACAAGTTCTCTATCACAGAAAGTGAAAACTGGATAAAGAACTTGTGGTACTTACGTACAATGCAGTATCACTCAGCAATGAAATCTATGTCATCAGGCCCGTAGCAGCATAATGAGTGGATTCAGGTACGATGATTCTAACTGAAATAAGTCACACAGAAAAAGAAACATCATAAGATATCACTAATACACGGAATGTAAACTTGGCTACACAGGAACTGAATTCCAAAACAGAACAGTGTCTCAAATTTAGAAAACCAACTTATGCTTGCTTAAGGGGAAAGGTGAGTTGGGGTGCTGCATAAAACCAGAGATTGAAATGAGCACAGATAAAGTTCCTTAAGCCAAATATGGAATAGACAAGAGCTACTCCTTGCTCAACGAAATGGACTCAACACCCCATATTAAACGCTTAAGAATGTACCTGACTAGTAAGTATCTTAAAACCTATGGATTGCTATGTCTCCATAAGAGAATCAAGCGTGTGTCCAGGGGCATAAACGCAGCAGTGATAGGATTGGAGAGGTTCGGTGAGCAAATGAAGACCCTTTGAAGTCATATTGCATGGTACCCATTCCACGGGTCTCAACTCTCCAGGTTTAAGGTATTCTTCCTTCAGCTGAAACTTGCCTGTGGAACCCAGAGTATGATCAACCATGTGAACGGGAGAAGTGTTCAAATATGTCTCAGTTTTCCTCCCATGGTACTCGGGTGCAACATTCCAGATGCTTTACTAACACTCTCCCCACTTGGAGAGTCAGCGCCTTTAACCTCCTGTTTGGCCCAATTTGCAATTTCTGCGGAAGATGAACAGGAATAGGGAGAACCAATGAGAGACTAGCTGGAGGTGTCTGGACGGGCAAATTTAACTCTCATTTCCCACCAGGAAGAGGAAATAACCAAAGGCTCAGCGTGCCGTGCCGGAACCAGATTAGGGCCTGAAGCCATCCTGCGGTGTTGCGGCCAGCTCACAAGAAAGCGAGTTGAAGAAAGGAGCTCAGGGGCACTGTAATTCACAAACCTGCAGAGTTATAAATGACAGCTATCGTCCAAAAATATACTGAAGTAAGGCTGCCAAGAGGACTTGAAAGCGGGGCAGAATTGCAGGAAACCAATTTCAGGAGGTAGACTGGAATTGCATTGAAAGCATAGGAAAAGAGGCAGAACGTCCACAATGATGCACTTGGCCAAAAAGGGCGTATGCGTTTTTTCCTGAATATATTCAGGAAAAAACGCATACGCCCTTTTTGGCCAACCAAGCAAGCTTGCAAAGGAAATCTGCACTACAATGAAGTCTCACTTCCCCCCGGTCAAAAGGGCCATCGGAAAAAAGTGTAAAATCCAGAAAGGCAGGACAGGCCATGGAGAACTGGGAGCCTTGGTATGCTGATGGGCGGGATGTAAATTGCCAACAGACACTCAGGAGAAGTGTATGGTGTTTCCTGAAACATCTAAAAAACAAAGCAACAGAGCCTAGGGCACTTCCACTTATGGTCCTATAGCTTAGGGAAATTAAAATCAAAAAGACACAGCCACCCCAATGTTTGGGACGCCTCTGTTTACAAGAACCTCATTTACAGTACAAGTTCAACATCGCAGAAAGTGAAAAATGGATAAAGAACTTGTGGTACTTACGTACAATGCAGTATCACTCAGCAATGAAATCTATGTCATCAGGCCCGAAGCAGCACAATGAGTGGATTCAGGTACGATGATTCTAACTGAAATAAGTCACACAGAAAAAGAAACATCATAAGATATCACTAATACACGGAATGTAAACTTGGCTAC